>NW_005285903.1:0-495 GCF_000412655.1 Myotis brandtii
ACCTAAAAATTATTTTCACAAATTTATTTGGTTTTTATATGAAATTAATTTAAAAAATCATCAGCCTTAAGTAAAATGAGCACACTTAGTAAGCTGGTTTATTTATGAAAACTACGTAGTCTCTCCCCCTTTGAGTGAAACCATTATTTAAGCTTTTTTAGAGTTCCATTATTTCACTCAGTGTAATATTTTTGAGGTTCATCCATGTTGAAGCATGTATGAGTACTTGGTTCTTTTTTATAGCTGAGTAAGATTCTGTTGTATGTATATTCAACATTTTGTTTATCCATTCATCTATTGTTTTTACTTTTTGTTTAACTTTTTGAAGAGTCGTCCAACTGTTTTCCATAGCAGCTGCATCATTTTACATTTTCATTGACAATGTTTAAGGGTTTCAATTTCCCCACATCCTCAACAACACTTGTTACACACACTCATGCACACACACGCATACACACATATATATGCATATGTGTGTGTGTATATATATATATA
>NW_005285904.1:0-495 GCF_000412655.1 Myotis brandtii
TATGATTCTTCCCACTGGAGAAAATGGATTTAAAATGAGCAAACTGTTCTCTGGGATAGACAGAGGAAACTGATTTCCATTGCCAAGCTCTGGGAAGGAAGCTGATTTGAGGGTGTGTCTTTGGGCCTACCATAGTTGACCCAAACCTTGAGTGCCCTCAAGGTAGTGCCAGACCTGGAAGTATGCAGGGGACTAGGTCTGTCTTATCTCTGGAGCCCCCAGGAAATATAGAACATTAAGGGTCTTCTTAGAAATGGCTCCCCAATCAGGAATTTTCTTTCCTACCTTGCCTATCTCATGATGATTTCAAAAAATGAAACATAGAGTACTTTGAGAGTCTACTGGTGAAATGGAAAGTTACAATCCTATAGAACTTAATGGTGAAGTTCACTTTGTTTTGAGACTAGAAAACGAAGTTTCTCAAGCATCAGGATGTGAACTCCCAGGAGATTATGTCTGAGGTTGAGATAAGAGGTTTAAACGTGGTATTTGTGG
>NW_005285905.1:0-495 GCF_000412655.1 Myotis brandtii
GCAGGCCTTCCCTGAAGTAGCCAGGTTAGCCTGTGGCCCCTTTTCTTCCAGTTTTATGGTGCGGCCTCAGAAGTCCCCTCTAGTTCTGTTCTCTGTAATGTGATGGGTATGTCAAGGGTAGCACATTTGTTGCCTTTGGCTCAAGTGCCCAGTCTGTATCTTTGTACTTTATGTTTTTCCTTTTGGCATGTGTATAAATAGTTTCATGCAGATATTGGCAGGTTTCCTGTGAGCCAACAAACACTCTTGAGCATTTCTGTAAGAAAATCTCCCAGACGACAGAGCTCTAAAGGAGCTCTATATTTATGTCATTTGGTACAAAAATAAAATTAACAAAAAAAGAAACCAGCGACTAAACAGACCTTTGCATAAATCCTCTTGTGCCCTAGGGGGGCTTGAGGGAGAGAGTTGCCTAGATTTCAAAACTGAGAAGAAGGTTGGTCTTGATGAGTCCCTATTTTGGTTTTTTTCCTGCATCTCTTAGGGCAGTGATGG
>NW_005285906.1:0-495 GCF_000412655.1 Myotis brandtii
CTGCACCAGTCTGCATTCCCACCAGCAGTGCAGAAGCAAACTTTGAATGCACCTGTGTGCTGACTAGAAAACATTTGTTCTTAACCACGAAGATCTTATCCGTTTGTATTTCCATGGCAGGGACGAGAGAGAAGAAACATGAATTTAATTTTTACTGAACAGCAGCATGAGACATCTTCCATAGCCATTATTGTCTGCTTAGAAGGAACAGCTACTTTTAAAAAAAGAAATTACGGTAAAATATACACAACATACACTCTACTTATGAACTCATTTTAAGTGTACATTTCAATGATATTAAGTACAGTCATGATATTGTGCAACCATCTCCACTATTACCAAAACTTCTTCGTCATCCCAGACAGAAACTCTGTACCCATTAAACAATTAAACTCTCCTCTACTCCCCCTCTTCAATCCCTTGGTAGCCACCATTATACCTTTTGTCTCTATAAATTTACCTATTCTAGGTATTTCATGTAGAGTGGAATGTTTT
>NW_005285907.1:0-495 GCF_000412655.1 Myotis brandtii
TCCAGGGGCCAGAGAGCCGCCTGTGGCTCGCGAGCCGGGGTTGGCCGACCACGGCTCTAGGAGCGTTGATTCCATTCCTGCCGGCGGGATGGGAGAGCCGCGGGTCACCCACAAACATCTGCTCTGTACCCCCCAGAAGCCGGCTGCTTAGATGGGCAGAAGGACACGGATTCGTGGGGCGGGGGGAATTAGGAGTTACCAGCCTGGGGAAGTGGGCACGGGATACTCATTAAAGGTTATAGGTCATGCGGGCTAGGGGTGGGGTGGGGGGTTTGCAGAGCTGTCATCTGGTCTCAGGGGGGGTTTCCGGAAGGAAGACCCGCATGAAACGGAGGCAGGTAAACAATCAGAGACAGAGTTCGAAGCAAGGGTGACAAGGTTGCTCAGATAACAACCCTGCAAACCCCCCACCCCACCCCCGGGCACCCCTGGGACCAGATGACAGGTAACAGGGGCTGGGGGTTGCCGAGAGCAGGGTGTCTCCGGGACTCGATT
>NW_005285908.1:0-495 GCF_000412655.1 Myotis brandtii
CACCTTTTGAGATAGCGCGTGCTATTTCCAATATGCAGGCAGGAGGAAAAAGTGAGGTCCCTTGCCCAGGGTCACAGCAGGGAGTAAACAGTAGCTGTAGGACCACACCCAGCTCCTCTGCCCCTGGCACCACACTCCCTGCACAAACACTGCCCCTGGGGAGGCAGCCAGAGTTTGGCCCCAGCGGCCCAGGCTGGCAGATGGTGAAGCTGGTCAGTGTTTGGTGGGATGGGCAGTGGGCCCAGGCTCCCCGCCGCCCTAGGGTGCTGGGACTTCCCCCAGCTCTGTCCTCACTGCTCCCTCGCTGCCTGCCAGCAGCTATTTGTGGAGCCTCCTTGGTGGAGCCTTTGGCCAGGTTGGACAGTTCCAGAGGAAATGTTCTATTGGTGCCCACATCTTGGCCCGGGCGTCACAGATCCTGCCTGGCTGCCCCTGGCCCAGATCAGTCCCTGCTGCCCCTGCTCTGCTGCCCACCGAAAAGCTGCTCTGGCACTG
>NW_005285909.1:0-495 GCF_000412655.1 Myotis brandtii
ATAAGTCTTTACTTGAATATGTGTGACATTTTCCTCTTGGGTAAATACCTAGCATGGAATTGCTGGGTGGAGGGTAGGTACATGTTAAACTTTATGAGATGATGGAAACTTTATTCCCTCTTCAGTGTGATGCAGTATTAATTTCTTAGTTCTTCTAAAGCACCTGGAGATCCTCAGAGAAACAAGTCTATTAAGCAAGAATGATTATTAATTAAAGTTTGCAACAAATGCAGTATGCAATTTCATGTTAAAAATTCCAACTCTGCAAAGAGTTGTCTTAATTACCTAAAATTAAATTGAATAATTACCAAGACATCTAAAAAGGCTTGAGGTCAGTGCAATTCATACAAACTCTTGAAGAATTTTTAAAAAATAAAATTATACCAGTCAGAGTCCAGCCAGGAAACAGAAATAAAACAGTTATTTTAATAGAGAAAACTATCTTCGGAGACCTTATCTATATACTAGAGGCATGGTGCATGAAATTCATGCATG
>NW_005285910.1:0-495 GCF_000412655.1 Myotis brandtii
GGCCTCTAGTCAATAATATTATTAAAAATAAAAACAATAAAACAGCACACAGGCCCCATCCTGTGGGTGGATTTACTAGTACATGAAGATTTCACAGGTCAAGGCAAGCAGGAGAAGTGCAGACCTCCTCAAAGAGGGTGGGGTGCCTGCAGGTGCAGCTGAGGTCCTCCTTTAGGGGCACCTGTGCTGTGTGCTGGGGTTTCCTGGTCATATCTTTGGTCGACCAGGAGGCTTGTCTTGTCCGCCTTGCACGGGTTTAGTGCTGTGCCTATGGTCAAGGGCCTTGAGCTCCTGAAGCCCTTCCTCCGTCGCAGGCAGTCTAACGACCTGATGAACGTGTCTTATGCAGTTTCCTGAGATACGGTCCCTCCAAGAGACCAGTACCTGACAGTCCTGTTCCTCAGCAAGTCCCCTTCAGGGAAGAGACGTTTGTTCACACCGGGACTCCCATTTCACCCCAGGCTCCTTCGGGGTGCTTGGTCTCTGCTGGTTTGT
>NW_005285911.1:0-495 GCF_000412655.1 Myotis brandtii
GATACAGATAATAAGAACCAGTGATTGATCTTCCAAAGTGGATGGTGGAGAACTTAGGGCTGGGTGTGAACTGAATTTGTTTGTTCACTACTTCATTCATTCATTCATTCATTCATTCTATAAATGTATACCAAGCACTTAGATACTAAGGCGAGACAGTTGGGGGGGAAAAATTAAAGCCCTGCCATTAAGGAGCTTACATTCTGAGTAGTTTATAATGAAAGCTAATCTTTAAATTAACTGTACTAATTGCTTAAAGCAATACTCTTTAAATCTTCACAATAAACTTATGAGGTTGGTACTAATATACATCAAGCAAACAGTGAATTGGCTTAGTATCTGAGCAGCAGGATATTGTGACCTTGGAAATGATGAGTATGAAATTTCATTCTTAGGTGTCAAGAAATACCAATTGTGTATTTAGGAATTATCCATGGTTTAGATCAAACTGATTTATTCATCAAAAAATTTTATTGACTATCTAATATGTGCAGA
>NW_005285912.1:0-495 GCF_000412655.1 Myotis brandtii
AGGCCAGATGCTGCTTGTTTGAGAGATTTTGGAAAAACCTGAAGTATGAGCCAAGCAAGATAGGAAATTCATATGGAAAAAGTGGAAACAGTGTGGGTGGACCTGCAAGTTGGGTGGGGTGGGATCTCAGGGCATCACCAGGGCAGGGAAAACAGTGGGAGCCAAGTTGATGGAGTGTCAGATATGAAGCCCACCTGCTGGTTCAGTTGGGGAGAGGCTTATCAAAGGAACAATGGCCTCTGCCAACTGTCTGAGAGAAAGCTCCCCTCTCACCTCCAGCTCCCACCCTGATGTCAGGCAATTCAGTCCCTTTCCATATGTCTTTGGTGCCTTTTAAGCTGCTGCCCAGGTGTTGGAACTCAGAGGGAGTGAGTCTGAGTAAGTCCATGTGCAAACCCTTTAAGAGGAACTGCCTAGGACTCCAGGAGCTTCCATCTCCCTCAGCCTCAATTCCCACTAGTTTTTACAGCCAGAAGTTGTGGGGACTTCTCTTCC
>NW_005285913.1:0-495 GCF_000412655.1 Myotis brandtii
TGAGAAAGGCCTCACATTTAAAATGTGTTGAAGAGTAGACCCTACAACCACTCAGACCAAGGCATCCCTGTAAGAGATGCAGTTATTTGGTTTATGAAATCGTTATCCTCACATAATTATACCTTATGTACTACCAAAGAACGCTTTGCCTCAAGGTGTACCTGGCTATGTATTGTTAAAATATAGTTAGTTTTACTATGAAGCACATCTCCAAAATAAAGACCTCACATTGATATAAAATCCAAATTCTTCAATATCATAAGCAGGCGTTCAGTGCCTGCTCAGGGGTGGGTGAAGCATGGCCTGCCCACTGCTGACATCCCTAGAAGTTCTTACCCTTACATGGGATTCAGCTCCTCATGCCGGGTAGGTTGTCAGGAGCCAAATATCCCTTGCTTCCATGTGTATTCCTCGATTTATGGCTCTACCCTTTGATAGCTTGTATGGACATTTTATACACATATATAACATTATATATGTAACATACACATAACA
>NW_005285914.1:0-495 GCF_000412655.1 Myotis brandtii
TTTTTTCTACGTACAAAGTTAAATCTTCTGCAAGTAAAAATTTAATTTTTCTCTTTACAATGCTCTCATTTTTATTTTATATTTTATTCTCTAGAGTCTAGACCTTCTGAAGTGATGCTGAAGGATGACGTTATTTGCAGCTCATTTCATTTTGTTCTCAATAACGTAGTCAATATAACAGATACAAAAATAAAAAATAAAAATTAATAGTCAATGAAAAATTTACAAAAATGCATTGTGACCATTTACTATTCTTGTGTCTTTGGCCAATTTCTTTAACCCCTCTGAATTTTAATACCTCATCTGCAAAATGGATTCTGATAACAATTGCTACCTGCTAGGATTATGTGAGGGTTCCATGGAATGATTTGTTTAAAGTGCTCAGCCCAGCACCTGGCACCTGGCTCAGTACATGATTAGTAGGCGCAGAAGTTGTGATATAGGTTCCCGTTGGGCACGGAGGGAGTAATCAGTTCTACCTGCCCGGGGCACAGC
>NW_005285915.1:0-495 GCF_000412655.1 Myotis brandtii
GAAACTGAGTTAACTTCTCGGTGCCTAGTTCCATGACTACGTAAAGAAAAGGCCAGGTGCCTCTCTCCTTGCCTACCCATGACCTCCCCACACTGCTGCCCACCTGCAACCCAAAGGACCAAATACTGCCTTAGGGATTAAGGAGCTGCCCCAGAACTAGCCCACTTCACCTCCCACCCCCTTCATCTACAGCCAGTGTAAATCCTTCAGAACAGCGTTCATCTTTCTTCCCCAAACGGTTTCCATAAAGGAGCCCGTCAACGCCAGGACAGAGGGTTTGTTCCTCTTTTCCACGCGGACCTGCCTCATCCCCGGGACCTGGGCCTTGTCTGGCTGGCATTTGGTTCAGTAAATCCTTTCTTTCAGAACAGCTTCCAGCTGTTTCACAATATCATTCTGCTTGTACTATATGTTAGTGTTATTTTAGGTTTTATATGTTATTTGCTATAATTTGGTAGGCTATCATGGCTCAAACATTTTCCATATAAATTTATG
>NW_005285916.1:0-495 GCF_000412655.1 Myotis brandtii
ATATTTTAAGGATATAAGAAAAGGGAATAGAAAATATACAAATGAACAAAGCAAAACTACTCATATATAAAGAAGTTTTAAAGTTCAAAAACCAATGCCTTGCCAGATTATATTTTCACTATTTTCTTTTTCTTTTAACCATCCCTCCTTTGCAACTTCCCTGGCATCCTAGATCACTGGGCGAAATTAGATGAGAAGGATCATTTGTTTCTGTTTGGTTTTCAAATGTGGGCGCTTTTGAAAATATAAATTAAACTGTGTTTAATTTATTTCAATATAATAAAACATCAAAGATCAAAATTCAGATATTGCAGGATGATTTCACGGAGTCAGAGCTCACTGCTTCCTAACTGACATGATAATTTTGCACTGCATTAAAAACATACTATATGTTTTTTTAAAAAATAATATATCATTCCTCTTTGCAATACATGTTTCCTATTATAATCAACCAGGAATTGCTGTGTAACAAGTCTCTCCAAATCTTCAGTAGTA
>NW_005285917.1:0-495 GCF_000412655.1 Myotis brandtii
TGATTAAGGTATTACATATGTGTCCTTTTTCCCCATCGCCCCCTACATGATAATTTTTTTAACCACCCACAAAGTTGATTGACTAATTCTTCTTGTCCAGAATGAAAGCAACAGACACTGTTATTCAGCGAACCTGAGTGCAGGTACAAAGCAGCTGGTCAGCCAGGCACGCCCACTTAGAGATTCCCCTGATGTCCGGCACAGACCGGGAGCCATCATGACTCTGGTGGGGCCTCACAGGGGCTGCGCATCTGCTGGGGAGGAAGTGGGCAGGGTGGGCGTTGCTGGGGGTGGGTGGCCTGAGAAGACCCAGGTGAGGAGGTGACATTGAGCTGAGACATAATTGGTCCCCTTGAGGAAGGCAGGGAAAAGCATTGTAGCGGTGGGAACAGCCCATGCAAAGGCACTGAGTTGGGAAAGACATGTCCGTGCATCAGTGGAAGGCCTAGGGAGCCAAAGCAAGGGGAGCCCCTGACACTCTCTGGGTTTGATGGC
>NW_005285918.1:0-495 GCF_000412655.1 Myotis brandtii
CCATCTCTGACACATAGTAAATATTAAACGAATGTGTGTGTGTTTTTTACATTTACACTTCTAGTGTTATGTAGCTGGCTTGATTTAGCTTTATACTTTGTATAAAGGGACTGTTCCCCCAAAGCATTCACTCTCCCTAAACAATTTAATTGTTTTCATTGAGGAGAAAAGTATAATCATTTAATGTCTATAACCCTAGACAATGTAGGAGGAGTGTGTAAGGTAGAGATCATCTTCAGCCCTTTGCATTTCCCTACTCCATGATTAATTTCCAACAAGTAAGCTCTGGTTTTTGTCTTAGTGTTTAAAATTTCAGGGAACTGGTGTTCCAGACACTGCCCTGGAGTTACTGTGACAAACTGATGAGCCCTACATTATATTGTTCTCAAAATTTTTTAATGTCAATACATGTATCTTATGAATAATGTAGATCATTCACTTAAAAATTTAAATCTTTGGCCCAGCCACTGTGGCTCAGTGGTTGAGCATCGACCT
>NW_005285919.1:0-495 GCF_000412655.1 Myotis brandtii
TGAGGATTAAAAATAAATAAATACATAAACAAACAAACAAACACAGGGTCTTGCCCACGTGTCCCCGGAGCCCCCTCAGTCCTCGGCAAACCACGACTGTTGGGCACCCTGTTTATTAGTCCCAGCACTGAAAGGAAAGGAACTTGGGCTCCTCTTAATTCAGTGAGGTAAACCTACTGAGCATTAAATGCAATCGTAAGTAACAAAAATGAGATTCAGGCAAAAGTGAGATTTATTGGAAGGACTTGGGTATGTCACTAAGTCACAGGGAAGACCAGAAGACCAAGATCAGAAAATGAGCAAGAAAAAGGCAGACCAGGCACCACAACCACTGCTAACCAAACTCGTACCCAGAACTCCCCAGTGACAACTACCAAGCAGTCAGTGCCCAGCTTGTAGCACCCTCGGCTCTGCTGTCCCTGCTGCATCTGTGAAGTGGCTGTCACTGTTCATGTTGACAAACAGGAATCTGTTCTCTCCCAATTCGAAGTCCAG
>NW_005285920.1:0-495 GCF_000412655.1 Myotis brandtii
CCTTTGGTGACCTGGCTCCCCCATGACCACCCTTGCCTTTACCTCGGGCTGGTGCACCCTGTGTTGTACCATCCCTTCTACAACTCCCTGAGTGCCTGGAGTGCCTTCCTATCCTGGTCTACTTGGAACATTCTATCTCTCTGGCAAGACTCAGTGAGGTGTGGCTCCCTCTGTTACGTTTCCCTATCCCTCTACTCCCTCCTCCCCAGAAAGACTGCCAAGTGCCCCTGCTTTCTGGCTTCTAGAATGTTGGTCTATCCCCTTACTTTTCTGTGAGGTCTGGACTGTGAGCTCCAGGGACTCTGAGTTGCTCATCATTGGGTTCCCAGTGACTGCCATAGAGCAGATTATTAATAAACACTGAATTTTAAAAAGCAAATTGTGAGTAGTAGCTAAAGCAAAATTTGATGCATAAGCAAGATTTCTTTCTATAGAGCCTATGCAGAGGCAACCCTTGGTGTGTGGCCAAAGCTAACTTATGTGATACTAGAGGCC
>NW_005285921.1:0-495 GCF_000412655.1 Myotis brandtii
TAGAACAAGCTTATTCCTTGAAGTCAGAGAGACCGTGATTAAATCATATCTCTGCTATACGATAGCTAAGTAACATGAGATAGTTATACATGCTTTATGGACCTCCATGTTCTCATTTTAAAAAGCAGGCAATTAAAAGAATTATATTAACAAATGTATTTAAAGTGCCTACAAAATGTTACATAAATGCTAAACAAATGTTAGTTCTGTACCACTTGGACTCTTTACTCCATAATGCACCAGAATAGAAATGACAGTTATTGTACAGAACACATAAATTGTCAACAAACAGATGAGAAGATACTGTATTTCATGAGTAGTTTAAAAATGCAATTAAGCCACAATGAGATACTATTTTACACCCACTAGTTTGGCAAAAAAAATTGAGAAGAAAATACCAAGTGTTAGCAATTGGTTCAAGTCTTTAAGAAACCAATTTGGCCTTAGCCGGTTTGGCTCATTGGATAGAGCGTCAGTCTGTAGACTGAAGGGTCC
>NW_005285922.1:0-495 GCF_000412655.1 Myotis brandtii
CTCCCATTTGACCCAGTAATCCCACTTCTAGGAATGTCTTTTTTCTTTATTGGCTGGAACGCATTCCTTTATCTACTATTTGGTTAGTAGTGGTATAATATATATAGGAAAGGTAGAATAAATGCTTGATTCTTTATTTTTGTTTACCAGTTTTCAGAATGAGTTGGCTTCCTTTCCTCCTCTAAACATACACAGTGTTTTTGTTGTTGTAGCATTATGAACTTATGAATTTAAACATATTTGACATGTTTTCATCCATTGCAATTCTTATTCTTATTGAAGTTCATATTGTTTCCTATCTGGCCAATGGGATCCTCTCCAAGCTCCTAGAGTTCTTTTAAAAAATTTTTTATTAATGTATATTTTATTATTGATAGTATTATATCTCCAATTTCCACCTCTTCCCCACCCACCACTCCTCCCAGCCCTTACTGACCCCTCCCAGGTCTTCACCCCTCTATTGCTCATGTCCATGGGCTATGCATATAAGTATAT
>NW_005285923.1:0-495 GCF_000412655.1 Myotis brandtii
ACCTGTGGGTGGGAAAGCAGGCGCTAGCTCACACAGAGCACCCATGCTGTCTGTCATAAATGGCCAGATTTCCTTCTAGCTCACTGCTGAATAATGTTCCATTGTACATCTGCATACCACTTCTTTTTTGATCCATTCATCCATTGGCAAACACTTAGGTTGCTTCCATTTGGCTAGTGTGAATCATGCCTTAATAAACATGGAAGAGCAGGTACTTTTTCAAAACCCTGTTTTTATTTCCTTTGGCTACATACCCCAAAGTGAGATTGCTGGATCAGAGAGGAATTCTACTTTTCATTTAGGGAGAACCTCCATACTGCTTCCATAGTGTCTGAGTCAATATGCATCCCCACCAACAGTGCACAAGGGTCCCCTTTCCTGTACCTCCTTGCCAGCACTTACCTCTTGTCTCTTTGAGGATAGCCTTTCTGACAGGTGTGAGGTGATAGATAGCTCATTGGGGTTTTGGTTTCATGTCCCTGATGATAAGTGATG
>NW_005285924.1:0-495 GCF_000412655.1 Myotis brandtii
CCGAACTTCCATGGAAATAATGAATGATAACATCAAGCCCATGCCTTTGTTGACATTTTCATCTAAGACACAGTTAAAATAACTTCAGCCAGATAAAGCCAATCTACTTATATATAGAAATATCAAGAAAATAGGAATATAGATTGTATAAATAGATGGCAAAAAAGGGGGGAGTGCTAAGGTTTTGAGAACACTCATTTACAGAAGAACAAATGGAGGCTCAGGGAGGTGAAGGAATTTGTCTGAGGTTTCAGACTTTCGAGGGGAAAGGACCCTAATCCAAGCCTCCTGACTTCGAAGCCAGTGGTTTTAGGCCACACATGTCCTCGGCCCAGCTTTAGTCACTGCTGAGGAGAGGAGAGATGGAGTCTAGATGAGCCTAGCTGGGTTCTCAGCCTGCATCACTGCTGCAGAAGCTCTGAGCAGGACCTGGCAGGGATATGCTGCTGCTGTACCATCCCAATACCAAGTAGAGTCAGTCCCAGGAAGGTGGCC
>NW_005285925.1:0-495 GCF_000412655.1 Myotis brandtii
TTATTTTCAGGATATGTCTTCCTTAACATTGTTTCAAGCTATTAACAGATTCATATACTGAAAGAATAAAAGTTGCCATGGTGATTTTAAAAAAATACCCATATAGGTACATTCATTCTGAAAGTGTTTCTTCTTTGGGAGGAAAGTGGTTTCTTTAATGTACATATAATTATTGCAGTTAACTGCGTTGTGGGTACAAAGCAAACATATTCTGAGCTCTGTAGACGTGTGGATTCTGATGTTCAGCCTGCTCTTCAGCGTTTTTGTTCACTGTATTGCCAGAGTATCTTGTATACTCTCCTCTGTATACTTTGCAGATCATATATTTTAGTTTATTTAAAGCATCTACAATTTAGAAATAAATGTGAATAATGAGTAAATTTATAAGCAAATAACGTATTGGCACCTACCTTCTTGTTGCTTTATCAAAAATTACTAAGATAAAGAGAAAATGTATAAATAAATAATTGTGAGAGAACTATAGATCACTTTTTT
>NW_005285926.1:0-495 GCF_000412655.1 Myotis brandtii
TGGGGTCTTGAAGAATGAATAGGAGTTCCTCAAACAGTGTTATGAAATGGCAACATAGAATACGATGCATAGTGCAGATCCTGCGAAAGGGATTGAATAAATTAAGGCTAGAGAGCCAGGCCCTGCACTGGGTGCTGCAGGCATAGAGGTGGAAAGATATTAACTGGGCCCTCAGAGAACTTACAGATTTGGTGTGTGGGGGGGGGGGCGCGGGGATAAAAAGCAACAAGTAAAGTAAAAATATTCATATTATAGAAGCATCCAGAGAAGCTTTGGGACTACCAAAAAGAGACCTAAACGGGTTCAGCAAAGGCTTCCTGGAGGAGTATTTGATGTCTAGGCTGAGACTTAAAGATCAGAGCCGGATTATGTCACCTACTGCCCACCCAGCCCATATATAAAGTCAACATAAAAGCAATACTAACTATAAAATAAGAACAGGAGCCCTAGCCTGTTTGGCTCGGTGGATAGTGCATCGGCCTGCGGACTGAAGGG
>NW_005285927.1:0-495 GCF_000412655.1 Myotis brandtii
GATAGAGTTTTTGTGGAGTCAGAAGCTTATAAATTGGGGGATTCTTCTTAAGAAAAAGTACATAAATTTATGAGTGTAAAATCAGTTTAAAAATGAGTATCTCTTTAAAACAGAAAATAAATTATAGCAAATTATTGCAGCTTTGGAGCGTCTGGTCTCTTCGGCAATCTACCATAAATTCTCACATCAGAGCTTGCCAATTGCACTCTGCCATTCTTGCCCTTCTAGAATTCCTGACAATTCTAGCAAGTCTCACCATTCTCAAGGGCTATGCAAGGGGGAATGAAAATGAGTTTCATAGTAAATCTCCCTCTGTTGATTGGTGACACTCTTTCTTAAATGTTTATTTAATTCCCATATGCGTTTTTAAATTTAAAGTTATTTTTCACCTGTACTACCTTCACACTGAAACCTCCTATGTTTATTAAATGCTTTAAGTACAATAATTAATACTACATTATAACTGTACATCTGATATACCTCCTGCACTCAAGA
>NW_005285928.1:0-495 GCF_000412655.1 Myotis brandtii
AGGGAGGGAAGGAGGGAAGGAGGGAGGGAGGGAGGGATGGAAGAAGGAATGAAGAAAGAAAGGAGGGAAGGAAGGAAGGAAAAACAAGAACAGAAATAAAGATGTTTGGCAGAACTGGCCTGGAAAAATCTTAGAGATGAGTTGTGTTAATGGATCCAGGAGATACAGAGTGTTGAAAAAAAAGAAAGAAAAACAACAACAACAACAAAACCCCACACACAACCTGTCATTAGACTTGGTGGGCCATTTCTGAAGGTGATACTTATTTCCTGGGGAAAACCCAATATGCTGTTATTGGACTCTGACTCTTCCTCCTAAACACTGCAGGAGGCTGCTGGCCAGCTGGGCCCCTGCTGTTTTGGATGTTTGGCTGCAACCTTTAAGGTGGAGAAAAGGGAAGATATATTCACATTGCATTTGGAGGAACCTCTCAACTGAGATCACAGAATCAAAGGAAAAAATTGTATCCATAATGTAAGTCAGAACAGCTATTAA
>NW_005285929.1:0-495 GCF_000412655.1 Myotis brandtii
TATGAGTTAACATCTTCCAAAAGTGCACAATATTTTACCAGAAATAATTTAGGTCTAGTACATTTCTGCCACAGCATATTCATTGTTTTGAAAATTTATAATTAGGAAGCTTGTTCGTTCAGTATTTGGCAATTAAAACAATGATCTAATTAGACTGACTGCCCAAGTTAATTTCTAGCCCCAGATGTGGGCCTACCTGTTAGCTAAGCAAGAATCCTGTGCTTGAGCAGTTGTGTCTGTATCCAAACCTGAGAACAGGGGCAAATGCTCATCAGGGCAGAACAGTGCTCAGACAGAACAACATGGGCAGGAGTTGTCTGGGAATTTGGTTGATGTAGGAATATTCAAAGCTCCCTGTTTGAGGACTTCACACTCCTTTCTTTCATAAACAAATTTTCCAATCTGGTTTTCAAATGCAAATTGATGCTTTGAGCATCTATAATGTCAGTGAATATTAGTTATTATTATTATTATTATTATTACTAGTGGCCCAGT
>NW_005285930.1:0-495 GCF_000412655.1 Myotis brandtii
CCACCAGTGCACAAATGTCGTGCACCGGGCCTCTAGTTAGATAATATGTGTGATTAGGGTATTGAGATTGGGAAAATGAGCCAAAAGTCTATGATAATGGAAGTGGCATAAATTATTAAATAGCATATGTCTTACATATGGGGGAAATAGTGTAATGCTGGAGATATTCCATTTTGAGATTTTTGTTTTCTATTCAAGGAAATAGTGTATTCATTAAGTCTTTCTAAAGCCACTCTGAGCCAAATGGTAGTTTTATAAGGGGGATAGGAGAGCAGGGAGGGCATAAGAGATTAAAAAGTCCTTTCCATGAAAAAGAAGGTAAAAGATATTGAGGGTGGTAATCTATTTCAGGCACATCAAGAGAAGGCAAGGTTCTTTGGAAAAGACAACAATGCTAGGAAAACAGAGGCAGCAGGAAGAGAGGAAGAACAAATAGGAGATGGACTAACTCCGTAAAAAAAGCCATAGGCTTGAGTCTACAGGAGCTGAGCAGGG
>NW_005285931.1:0-495 GCF_000412655.1 Myotis brandtii
TACCTACCAGGTATGTGAATCTAGGCCAGGAAGTTAACACAACATGTATCCAGCTAATGATAGGATTTTGCCCAATAATTTGTCACTAACATGTTAGCTTTTCCCAGATTTTACAAAGATTTTTCCCATAGCTCATCTAAAATTTTTAGTTGTAATCAACATGAGAGTTCACTTACAAAAGTTTTTTTTAGGCAAACATAGTAAAAAAAAAACACCACAAACAAACATTACCATAATAATCTATTAGGTGCACAATATAAAAAACATGTAAATTGTGATAGCAATAACCTAAAATGTGAGGGTAAGGAAAAGTAAAAGTGTACAGTTTACAAATTCTATTCAAGTTAAGTTGTTATCAGTTTTAAATAGAGTTGTTAATTTAAGATATTTTCTGTAAGCCTTGAGGCAACCACAATGAAAAATGCTGTAGAAATTACACAGAAGGACACAAAACGGAAGTCAAAGCATACTGATACCAAAATACAAAAAAAAAAA
>NW_005285932.1:0-495 GCF_000412655.1 Myotis brandtii
CAAACATTTGTGTGATGTAGGCTGTATGCCCAACACCATTCCTACTTGCAAGGATTTTCAATGGGCTATAATTGTATGTATACTTATGTGACTGCTCCTAGCTACCATCTTACCATACAGTAAATTCTGTAATGGCAGGGCTTATGTTTGATTTACTAACCCTTAACTCCTATCATAGGGCCTGGCATACAGTAGGTGCTTTACATTAATGATGAGTGAGTGAATACATACATAAATAAATGAAGGGGTTAAACAAATAATGGAAATACTAGGAAGGAATTAAATACCATGTCAAATAAAAGGTCTCTGGGCCTTTAAAGGTCAGGAAGCAGGCTGCTTGTAGAAGTCAGCAGAGGCTCCCTGGACGAGGTGACCTGAAAGTAGTCGCTCTCCAGTTGGATAGGTTGGTGAACAGCTCAGGCAGTAGCACAGTAGCCTCACAGCTGTGAGAGAGGAAGCCACAAGTGAAAAGAAGCCACAAATGCAAAGTTGCTC
>NW_005285933.1:0-495 GCF_000412655.1 Myotis brandtii
CGCGCACAGGAGAGCTAGTCACCGTTCAGAGCTGAGGCTCTCTTAGGGGAGTTTCAGGCCCATGTTGTGCCCGGGCTGGGCAGGAGAGATGGAAAGCTGCCCGGCATGAGAAGTCTGCCTTCGATCGGACAGCTGGGATCCGGGATAAGGACTTTCTGCCCCTCGAGCTCAGCAGACAGGTTATAGGGGATGGTTACTCAGGGGCCCAATGGCAGGGTGCAGGGAGCACTCGGAGCTGGCTCCTGGTGCCTCCACCCCCACTCCCATCTGCTAAGAGGAGAGTGATCAGGGGACTGAGCTTGGTGAGACACGCTGCGGGCTGGTGCTCATGCTGGCTGTGCGACTTCAGGTGAGTTACTCAACCTCTCTGCGCCCCACTCCCCCACCTGCTGTGTCGTGGGATCCTGTGAGCAGCACAGCACTACAGCCATAGGTGGTCCTGAGCAGTGGAGGAAGCGCCCTCGTAGAACCGTGCCTAGCGAGCAGCGAGTGCCT
>NW_005285934.1:0-495 GCF_000412655.1 Myotis brandtii
TTCTAAACGAATCAAAGAGCATCATCCGGCGTGGCTTAGAACTGGCAACGTCAAATCTATCAACAGTGCAGTGGTTGCACATCTCGCCGAAACAAATCACCAAGTCGATCCTGACGCCTCCTTCAGGATTATCTACCGGATACCGCCGAATCCATCAAAAATCGCGAGGCAACGCATGCTTGCGACCGCTGAATCGATCGCCATCCGCTTGCGCGAGCCCCGCCTTTGTTCCCACAAAAAGTTTGTGCAGGCACTGCAGCTTCCCTGGTCCAACACCAAGCATGACCTGAGCCTCGCACACTCTCTCTGTCCCGCCACCGTGACCTGACAACACGTGCGACCAGCTACCCAGCTCGCACGCCTCTCTTGCGCAGCTGAAACCGCCGGTTCGTGCGTGTGTATGTGTCTCTATCACATTGATAACCAATAAGAACAGTTCTGTAATACTTGTCCCTAATTTAACCTTTATAACTGTAATTGACCTGAGGAAGAATT
>NW_005285935.1:0-495 GCF_000412655.1 Myotis brandtii
GTTGGTGACCGCTGGACTAGAGTACAGAGCCTAGGCCATAAAAAGATATTTGTAATGGGGAATTTCAAGCAGGGACATACAGTTGTGGGGTGACATCTAACGTGTGTGGGATGGGAGAACTATTCTAGCAGTGGGCCTGTCCTCATTCTATGTAGGCCTACACCATTCTCCCATCAGCTCAGGCTGTGATCGTTGAATATGGTAGCTAGAAGGGGGCCTTCAAGGGTTCACTTGTTTTATTTGTAGGATTATTTGAGGATATTTATTGAGAGTGGATCATACGACAGGCATAATGCTAAGCACTGTTTCATGGATTACCTTGCTTCATCCTCACAGCTACCTTATGAAGCTGACACTGTTATTGTCATTCTCATTTTACAGATGAGATGACTAAGGCTCAGAGAGGTTAGGTAGGCCTTACAAAGGTCTCCCAGCCAGACTCCAGAGCTGGCTAAAGATTGTTACCCTGCTTGTGGAGATGCAATCTGGGGCCTG
>NW_005285936.1:0-495 GCF_000412655.1 Myotis brandtii
GCATTGGTGGAGAGGACTGAGGCACACAGATGCTGCAATGATGGGGGAGGACTTCAGTTACAGGAGGCAGGCTGCTGCCGACACCAGTGGCCCCCAACCTGCTCACTGGTCTCATCCTGCATGATGGGGTCAGTGTGTATGGCTCTGGCCTGACCTTTCGTGGGACTCCTTCTCATACCTGCTGATGCCTTTGCCTCATGCTCCCTCCCCACCCCACCCCACCCCCTTTTGCTCAGCTAACTCGCCCACAGATCTCACCTTAGGCTTTACTGCCCATCGCCCTCCCTTCATCGCATCCAGGCATAAGCACTGCTCAAGGTATTCCTGTGGAGCCCTAGGCCTAGACAGATCTGCCATCATATGTGTTTTGAACAATGTCCTCACCTGGATTCCCGGCAAAACTGTAGGCCCCAAAAGGTGACAGACTGCAATTACCTTGTTCTCAACTAGTTCTCCAGTAACTAATACAGTGCATGATACCTATTATGTGCTCAG
>NW_005285937.1:0-495 GCF_000412655.1 Myotis brandtii
GACATTCACTCCCAGTTTGGATTCATGGGAGAATATTTTGGGGCACATGAAGAAGATAAATCTTTACTTCAAGAATCTGCAATAGGTACAGAGGTTACCAGAAAATCACAAGATGTTCTGGTTGAGCTGCTACTCTGGAAGGAAAGCCTGGAAGTGGATGAGCTTTGCAATCCTGGAGTAAGCGCAGTCCAGGCTGGGTGACAAGGCCTCATCCTCACTGTGTCCTCCTGTGGGCACTGGAGACCCTGCAGAACTGGGTGGCTTCTTTCCTGTGATGACCTTCACACTGAAATGTAGATGGATGATCCTTTCTTTGCCAGAACTGACAAGGAAACGATGCCAGGCTTGTCAGAGGTGACCTCACTGCCTTTAGACAAAGGAGATGATGCAACATGGATTCAACTCAAATAGCCTTGGAACATTCTGGAATCCTTTGACAGAATAGAAACCTCAATTAGCAAAGAGAACTAATGGAAGCTCTGAGTCCATTACTTA
>NW_005285938.1:0-495 GCF_000412655.1 Myotis brandtii
CCACGGGCCACGAAGCCACACAGGTGCCTCGTGTAGGTGAATTTACCTGATCCCATGCCTCCTTTCAGGCCTGTGGGCTCAGCCTCCTGCAATGGTAGTACATAAAGAAGGATCCCTTGTATAATCCTGCTCACATCAATAGGTTTAGAAAACCAGAGGGCCACTGTATTAATTCACAAAGAGTAATCCCAGTGAGAGAAACACGACCCAAAACATTTCTGAGCAAGCACGTGTGTTCTCTCTCCTTAGAACCACCTGGGAAGTCAAATCACAGTCAACACTTGTTTGGCAGGTCTTAGGGTGGATTCCTCTGCCAACATATGTTGGGGGGCCTTCTTCCCCAGTTTAGGGGTAGCCTGATGGCTCACATAACTCGGCAGTTTTAACACTTAACAGGCTTTGGCCTGGGCATCATTTCTGAAGATGACTTCGTGTGTTTCCGCTCTGATTGTGGGTTGATTTGATAGATTAACTCTCAGAGGGCAGTCTTATCCC
>NW_005285939.1:0-495 GCF_000412655.1 Myotis brandtii
ATTATTGACATAGTTGGATTTATATCTGCCATTTTACTTTTTGTTTTCTATATGTATCATGTTTTTCTTGTTCCAGGTTTAGCATAATAAAAGGGCATATGATAAATTTGGGTTTTAGGTACACAATTTAATAATAAGATATTTTGCTTTCCTCCCTCTTCCTGACGAGGAAGACATAAACCTCGTCTTTACTTTGCGGGTCCTGGTGAGTTGCTCTGGGGATGAGGCAGAGTGTGAGACAGACCTGTCCACAGGTCTCTGGTGGAGGGATGAACTGTGACTGGGAAAATGCCCCGCAGCACCTCACTCTCCACACTCCCTGCCCTGTACCCCTTTAGAGAAAACTTCTCAAGTCACTGCAGCCATCTCAATAGGCTGATACCTACATGGCAAAGGAATTCTCCTGTACGGACTATCACTGCCCACAAGGGTGGCTCTCTGTGCATCATGGTCAGGCTAAAACCCTTCCCACAAAGCTCTCCATGCTGAGGCACC
>NW_005285940.1:0-495 GCF_000412655.1 Myotis brandtii
CTATAAGTGAGGGATACAAACTTACCAAATGTTGATTTCTCAGTCTCTTAAACTGTTATGGATGACTCAGTATTTTTAAGACAAATGCTCAACCTTTCAGATTTCCTTCTGGAGGCGATGGAGAAATAAGTAATTCTATGTAAAAAGAATAGTTGGTGTAATCACAAGGTTGTGAATACTCCTGATAGTATTTCCTCCTCTATAGACCCACCAAGGTAAAATGGAGCCATGCCATAGCCTTTAAATAACGGACTTGTTGAGCTTAGTCATGCTGTCTTTACCAACAACAGATGTTAATTTGGTATAGCCTAACTCTCACTCTAAAGACTGTGAATAGAAACATTTTCTCAATTAATGAGGAGCCTCTCCCTTCCCATATTGTGAAATGTCACATTCAGTTTCTTCCATCTGATGGACCCTACCAAGAAGTAATCTCATCAGAGGCATTACAAGGCACTTTAAATGTTGTTCCCTTGTTTCTCTAAGAAAGAACAC
>NW_005285941.1:0-495 GCF_000412655.1 Myotis brandtii
CCACTATCTCCGGCTAGACCAGAATCCCTCAAATCCGCTTTTCTGGGAAGCTCCCTGAATAGTGTTTCAGTTTCTCATGCTGGTCCCTTCTGTCTTCGTCTTATACATTCTCTCTCTCTGGATAGTGTGATGCCTTTAAAACAACCCCTTTGAGGTTTGGGGAGTTTCTCGCCTCTCATATCAGACTTCTTATATGACTTCAAAAGGGCAGCCCCTGAGGCAGGTCCCCTGGGAGAAGGGGAGGCCCCGCCTGAAGGCGTGGTACAGAGGCACGAATGAAGGCCCAGGGCGCAGCCCCGCAGGGGGCGCCCAAGAGCACAGCAGCTCCCTATGCAGAGCCACTGGCCTTCTGGCCTCCTGAGGACCCGCGTGGGCATGGAGAACAAAAGCCAGGGGACCTCTCTGGACCTCAGTTTCTTCATCCATAAAATGGGCCTCTCCATAGCGGCACATTATGGGGTGGGGAATGGACAGCAAGAAAGCTTGACTACAGCC
>NW_005285942.1:0-495 GCF_000412655.1 Myotis brandtii
TAATGCTTGAATTCTCATAAATTAGATCACTAACCTAGGCTGGCCAGTCCAAAGTAGCTTCAAATTCAAGAGACTGATACGATCTTTGTGACTTTCATGAGCTCAGTATAGACACTCCTGTGTTATTTTTATGTTTTTGCTTTTTAAGTCTTGTGCTTTCTTAATAACTTTTGGAGTAAAAAGTAATAAAGCTGAGCTCTTCAGTAGAATCCCTAGGGCATGAGGTCTCCCTGACCATACATGAGACTATGAATATGGAAATAGGCACAGCAGCTTTTTACAACATATGGCAAATATTTTCCATAGAAAGAAAAGTATGCAATGTTCTGATTTCTCAGAGTTGGTAGCAGACAGGCAGTGACCATGGCCGGACAGTCTGTGATCCATGCTTATATACTGAAGATAGTTGACAAATAACATAAAAATCAGAAGAGTAGCATGTCAAGAGTCTCTTGTCCCAAACAGAAATTTAAGGAATTGGTTAATACATGGATC
>NW_005285943.1:0-495 GCF_000412655.1 Myotis brandtii
AGGTAACCAACTTTCCAAAATCAGCAGGATATTTAGCTAGTATTTCTTGTGCATAAAGAAGAAAGCATGTGGGAGCAAATCACAATAATAAAGAGAAAATGGTTTCAACATTTGTTTGAAAAAAATGAATGCACTATAACAAATTTTTAGAATTTAGTCAAGGAAAAATGCATCTCCATTAACTTAAAATACTCTGGTTCCTAAATATTGAGATAATGCCTGCAAAATGCTACATGTGACATATTTAGGAGTTATGGGGATATTGGTTGTTGAGAAAATTTCTAGGAGGTTCCAAAAGTATTGATATGATTTAGGCATAAAATATAATTTTAGCATAAGTTTGTAGCAATAGTATAATATGTATTTTTAAAAAAATTGGGGCTGGCTAGAGGACAAAATGAGAGGATTTGAAAGAACATCTTTTAAAGTTCATATTGACTCACCACTAGGTTGTACAACTGAAACTAATCTACACTAATAAAAGAGAAACATGCA
>NW_005285944.1:0-495 GCF_000412655.1 Myotis brandtii
CCCTCGCCATGAAATCAGGGCGGTTAGGGAAATTATGTCTAATCCCCTACAGTAGAAACATAAGAGTGTGGAGGATGGGTGGAGGGGATTTGAAGTTAAACAGATCTATATTCAAATCCCAGCTTGTGCCCTCAGAAGCTGTACAACCTAAGACAAGTTACCTAAAAGTGTGTATTTTGTTTCTGTTAAAATAATGAAAGTGCAGTGTGGCCAGAGAGAACGGTAAACTCACAATATGTATAGGAGTCAAGGACCTGGCCACTTTGGGAAAGGACTACTGGAAAGGAAAACGCAGCCTAATCATTTTCCCAGAATGTGAAAGTGAAGCTGAACACAGTGGCCATAATGATGATACCTTGCATTTATCTTGTTCCTTTCTCTTAAGAGCTCAGAGTGCTTCTCAGACATTATCTCATTAGTTTGCAAATCATTCCTGGGAGGTAGGTAGGAATGAAGCCAGACAAAAGTTTCTAGTTTACCACTTCACTAAGAGCC
>NW_005285945.1:0-495 GCF_000412655.1 Myotis brandtii
AAACACCTAAGTTCTGAAAAGATCACAGCTCTCCAGACTTCACACTTACATATGCATTCGATGGTTTTTGCCAACCTCATGAAATTTCTGCCAGGGAAATCAGTGACCAGAAAAAAAGTGGCAATCTTTTCTTTATGATCAGATAACTCTAAGCATAATAAACTATCATTATGTCTTCCTTTTGTATGTGACTTGGAACTGAGAACTGGTTTTACAAACTTTTGCCAAATGACCCCACATTTTTTACTGTAGAAAAACCAGAAACCTGTCAGGTAGCTATTATGCAAGACCAGAGGTTCTCTGACAGTGTCACGGCAGCCGCGGCACTAACTCTGGATTAAAACGATTATCCACTCAGCAAACCCTTACTAGGCACCGACCTTATCCTGGGCGCCACGCAGAGCACTGGGGAGTCAACGTGGGGCCACAACATGGCTTTTGTCCTATAAAGTCTGAGCGATGCCCTAGCCGGTTTGGCTCAGTGGATAGAGCATC
>NW_005285946.1:0-495 GCF_000412655.1 Myotis brandtii
AATAGAGGGCAAGAAAAGGAAGAGAATTCATAAATTATACTTATAGTCCTAATAAAGGGGGGAAGGAGATATTCATAGCCTTCCACCTTTTATTTTTGTAATACCTATATTTTACTTTGACAATTATATGAGCTAACAGTGTATATGTTTAGGAACCTGGGAAATGTGTCCCAGAAAAAGAGAATCTATGACAAGCAATAGCATAAATTAGATTACTATGATTCATAAAGTTTCTCTAAAATATGGCCCTAACTTTCAAGTTGTTCACCATCCAACTTGAGCAATACAAGCAAGAAATAATAAGTGCTAAATGGTGTGCTGCAAACTCTAAGAACTATAAGGACCAGAAAGGGGGAGAGCAGTGTAACTCAGAAAGGCCTTGAGGCTTAAGTAATATTTTGATAAGTGTAGGTTAGATAAAATGTAGCACATCTGGGGACTGGGCATGGGGGATTATACATCCCACTGGTGATTGCCAAAATAGCAAAAAAACAC
>NW_005285947.1:0-495 GCF_000412655.1 Myotis brandtii
GGGGGGGATACCCTATATTTTAATAACGTATTACCACTGCTGAAGAGTTTTCTTTTTACAACTGGTAAAATAGTTCTTAATATTATTAAAAATGAAAATAATAAATTCAAGTTTTCTCTTCAAACTAGCAGACCCTAGAAAATACACCCAAGTTCATCTTAATTACATATTAATAGGTTGTTTGTCCTAAACTGAACTCATTTTGGCCTTCTTTTTTTCTTTACCTTAATCTGCTTGGTCACATTATGACATAGAAACTTTACCTTACACTTAATTGTTAGGCTATGCTCCTTTTTTCTAGTTATATTGTATCACCCCCTAGCGTTATAAATGATGCTTGCAGCCAGTACATGTTGACCAATTTCTCTGCCTTGTTGAAGGAATGGTAAGTACTTTCCTGATTTACAGACTAGTTTCCAAAAAATATATATGTAAATCCATTGGGTTCCAAGGCCAAACTGCACTATATAAACCTTCAAAAATATCTAGAGAACT
>NW_005285948.1:0-495 GCF_000412655.1 Myotis brandtii
ATTTCTTAAGTTAAGACTTTATTTCTGGGCTAAGTAACAGGCAAACCTCCAACTTATGACTTGAAACAGTATTATCACTGTTTATTATCCTGTGGCAACAATTCGTGGTTCATCTGTAAATTTCTACACCTTGGCTCTCCCTGAGCTGCAATCACTGAGTCAGAAACTCCAGGGGAGGTCTTGGCAGTCTGTTGTCACAAGTCCTCCTGGTCCCACGGGTACACTTGCATTGAAAGCCTGTATTCTGGGGAGGTGACACTGGAAACTGTTGGTTATTGAGCCGGAGGTGAAAACATCACCACAAATGATAGAAATGGGAGGGGCTTTTAACATTGACAAGTTTAATCCGTGTCTAGGGTCATCCAAATCCTACACTGGGTTTAACCAGGAACTTAAAGGTGGAACCAACCATGAGATGTTATCGCATAATTGTGTGTGAGAATATTAAACAATTTCATTATTATTTCAGATTATGGAAACAATATCATTTATTGT
>NW_005285949.1:0-495 GCF_000412655.1 Myotis brandtii
GGGTGTCTCAGAAGAAGACAGAGGGCGGCCAGAGCTGTGCCTGGACACCGTCCTCCTCCTGCCGAAGGGGTGCGAGTTAGTGATGGTCGCTGCGTGGGTGGGGCCATGTGGGAAAGGACTGAAAGTGAAGCCAGCTGTCGCAGTAACCACTTCAGGGAGCCAGCGGACTTGTGAATTGAACGTGTCCTTCTTCCCAGGGTAGGATTCTAGATGTTGCCCTCCAGGCTGCAAATGGGCAGTCAAACCGTGTGCTTTTGAAGTCAGTGTTCCCCAAGCTGCGATTCATGGAATGTTCATTCCATGGGTTATTAATAGATTTTCTACAAATCGAAGGTGATGAAAGAGACGTTCTCTTCCCAAATGAACTCAGAAAAATCTGGGTTCAAGTCCCTATTGCAGGACTTCTCAGAGCTTTCATATCCTAGTGTAGAACTCCAATCTCTAGCATAGGGATATAGTGCCTGGCCGGCGTGGCTCAGTGGTTGAGTGTCGACC
>NW_005285950.1:0-495 GCF_000412655.1 Myotis brandtii
CCACAAAACCTAAGTATATAATGATGGAAAGCACAATATACCCCCACACACAAGTCAGACACTTGGAGTGATGGTAAGTGAAACCACTAATAATTTCACTGCTTGGTTGCTGAACTGCTTGGTTGTTGAATGTATTCAACCTACTGGAGACATAGCAACACCTCACTGATTAAAAATGTTTACTGAATCTTAGACAACAGTATCTCATCCTTGTAGGGCATTGTTCCCAAGCTAATACTACAGTTGTGCCTTCAAGATGCTCTCCCATTACTCCGTAAGGCTGGCAGCTTCTGGGATGTGTAGCATGTAATAGACCAGTGAATTTCACGGGTATGTGACCACTGCCATACCTCTTTGGCTGATCAGTGAATCCCTTGGTCTGGTGCAACAGTATGCGGGATCCCATGTTGGTAAACCAGACATTCTGTGAGCCTTCATTTAGTGGTGCTGGCTGAGGCCCTGTGGGCAGGAAAAATAAGTCCATACATGGAATAC
>NW_005285951.1:0-495 GCF_000412655.1 Myotis brandtii
CTGACGCTCTCTCCATTGAGCCAAACCGGTTAGGGCTTAGATTTTGTTTTTAAACGGTTCAGTTAGTACCAGCATTAGCAATCTTACAGAGATATTATGAGAATGAAGTGAAGCACATGCACAGAGCCTAGCACTGTGCCTGCACATGGTCTGCATGCCCTCCGTCTCCGGGCTCGCCGTATTTAGGAGAACATCAATACTGGCCCGCAAAGACAAGAACTGAAGCAGAAATTGGCAACTTACTTCAGATTCCCTACACTTGGAATAATTCTAACTGAGGATATACATCATGTGTTTTATTAAGTGCAATTCAGAAACACTTGCCTCTGCAAACTACTTTGAAATTCTTACATTGTGTAGATGTGTACACAATTTGTGTGCTATTCTGTTTTATGGGAAAGAAAGATTAGTTGTATGTGTATATGATTTTGTGACTCGTGGCTTATATTTTTAAGGTGAGGTTGTGGGGCAAGAGTAAATTGCATGGAATTATAT
>NW_005285952.1:0-495 GCF_000412655.1 Myotis brandtii
TGAACCGATGGTGTGAATTGGCATGTTTTAAGGCAATTAGTCGCCCTTGCGGATGCTGAACGTGCTTTGGTTGGCCACTTGAACTGTCCATAGGTTGGTCGATCGGCTGACTGGATGTGCCTCCGGATCAGTTGTTCCGGCCTGAGCGATTATCTCAACCGTGTCCGTGTGCGTATGGGGGTGGTGGGATGAACGTGTGGATCGATCGGTCTATTGGAGAGACGTGCGTACGGGTCAACTAGGATGCCGGTCGCTAATTGTTTTGACAGCCGGCTCCAACATGCGGTCGTTTCAATCGGGTCAACACGGATCTCCACACACCTGACAATTCGGTCCCGTCCATTCTGTTTACGGCCTTGCTAGACTTAATAATTTCGATAGCCTCAGCTGTCAACCGGTGTTGTGCTGACCGAAATCCGCGGCCTATTATTTTCACATTTTCTAAATCAATTTTATGGCCTGTGTCGAGCGCATGGCCTGCAATGGCCGAATCTT
>NW_005285953.1:0-495 GCF_000412655.1 Myotis brandtii
ACAGAGAGTAACCAACATAAATTAGTTGCAGGAATTAACTCTGGTGATAAAGTAATACAGTCAGAGTGAGGAGATAAGTAGGGAGGTCACCTTCAAAGGGGACTTCTGCTTAATCACTACCACTTGGGAAAAAAATTTATTAAATGTATTCTTGTATTATTTGTATAATTGGAAGTTAATTAAATGAATATGTATACATTAAATAAACATGTACAGATAAATTTAGGAAGGAAAAGAAGAGAAAGGGAGAAAAAAGTGTAAACACAAACTTCAGACTGAAAACCCAAGATGAAATAATCAGACAGAATTCTTCATTAAAATTAAATTCTGATACTACATCAAATTTTGATGAAAACTGTAACACCATTATACATTTGTCACATAGATAAACAGAATGTGAAAGACAGTTTTGTCTTCTCAAATAACCTCTTTGGAAAGGTGATCAAGGTCCTTAATTTCTCTTCCAAATGCCTTAATTACCTCCTCTGCTTTCAT
>NW_005285954.1:0-495 GCF_000412655.1 Myotis brandtii
GCATTGGAGTGGTGATGAGACTGTAGATGCCAGAGAGGAAGCAAGGAAGGCAACAGGACTGAGATAATGGTGCTTAGGCCAGGATGGCACCAGTGGGGGTGTCAGCAGCAGACGGAAAAAGCATAGATTTTGCAGATAGAATCAGTAGAATTTACTGATATATTACACATGGTGGGGAGGAAAGGAAAGAGAGAAATCAGCATGAGTTCTGGGTTTTTGGTTTGAGTAACAGTTTTATTTCCTGAGATGAAAAAGCTTGGGAGGGGAGGCAGGAAGTTCGGTGAAACAACAGGTTTTGAGGGAGAAATCATGGCTTACATTTTTTAGATGTTGAGTTTGAGATGTCTCTTAGACATCTAAGTAGAACTGTCAAGTGAGCATTTAGATGTGTAGGTCTGGAGCACAGAGAAGAGGTCGGAGATAAAATTTTAAAAAATTTAAATTGGAAAGTTGTGCCCGGCTGGTGTGGTTCAGTGATTGAGCGTCGACCTATGA
>NW_005285955.1:0-495 GCF_000412655.1 Myotis brandtii
GGAAAGGGAGGAAGAAAGTTGAGGTGGCAAGACGGAAAAGGAATCTCTTCTGAGAGTCAACTTAGCGAGTTGTGGGTGCTGACAGTCCTGAGTTTGTCCGTAGTTCATCTCCGCTCCAGTCTTGTGGGACAGAGTATTCTCCCATTTCACAGGTGAGGGAAACCGAGGCTCAGGGAGAGGAAGGAATTATCTGCGGCATCAGCGAAGGAAGGAGCAGAGCTGGGAGGGAGCCCTTTGTGGTGCCGTCACGGCAAGTCCCTCGGCCTGACTGTGTCCTCCACCTCCCGGCAGACAAGCTCATGAGAAAGTCTGAGTTCCTCTTCCTACGCTGGCCCTCAGCCCCGACGGAAAGGGAGCCGAGCGGCACGTACTCCCGCGTCCTGCCCCCTCGGGGGGGACGTGTCCTGCCCATTCGCCCTCAGCTTCCAGCGGAATGGGGTCCTGTCGCCCAAGGTCATCGCTGTGGGTCGATAATGTCCCTGCCTCCCGTGTCCA
>NW_005285956.1:0-495 GCF_000412655.1 Myotis brandtii
AAATAGCTGAATACAAATTTCAAGTAAGTGCCCTTTAAGTCTTTATAAATAAAATACATGTGTTATATATTTCAAAAAAAAAGCTATTATTTTTAAAACACCCAGTGACTGGTCAAATTAAAATATTATATTATTTTGACTTAATTATATGTACAAAATGCCCTTTTAGATTCAGTTTTACAGCCTGCTTCACATTTTCATTCAACATTTCCTCCTAAGTGGAGCTTAACTGGGCTGCTAATTGTTCAGGGTTGTCCTTATTTTGGATAAAATTTAAATTTAACAAGGTGGTCAAAAACGCAAAAGCAACCAAATTGTGTCTAGACAATTATAGTTTTATTGCCTGGTCTAATATGATTCTTGCTTTTTTTTCTCTTTCATGAATATAACCTAGAAGCTAAATGGAAGATATTTTCAATTGGAAGCAGAACAATGAAAATTCCCTGAACTATGTTAAACTCGAGCATTAGTAAAGGGCTTGTAGCTTTGGACTCT
>NW_005285957.1:0-495 GCF_000412655.1 Myotis brandtii
GAGTAGCCTCTCTTACAGAGATGACCTCATTTAATCTTGTAGACTTGCAAGGAAGGAGTTAGGATTTTTATCCTCTCTGAGAAAAGAGCCCTGTGGGAGTTAGGTCATATGTCCACGGTCACAGAGGTAGGAGAAGCCCATGCTTCTGCCAGCGACACTACATGGCCTCCGCTTACCAGGACAAACAGGCACCTTTTTATATTTACTACACACAAGTCCCCTGAAATAGATTAGCATCCCCACCTCCACTAAATAACTTGGTGAACAAAACATGCTGTGCTGAACCAGATGACCTATTTACCCCAAAATATAAAGTGATGCCCTGTTCCCTGAATAAGAATTGAGAAGCAACATGCATTTGCCTCTGGCTTTCCATGGCAGCATGTGACTAATGATTTCACATTTGTGACATTGGACCCCTGGGGCCTACGCAGGACTAGTCCTGATAATTGGGGAAACAATTTGAGAGAAAAGTGCAGAGTCACTAGCCAGGAA
>NW_005285958.1:0-495 GCF_000412655.1 Myotis brandtii
ATATGCCTTTAGCACTATAGAACTGTAAGAAAACCACTGGTTCTTCAATTTTATAATCATTAATGGTTAGTTTCCAGTTAACACATACTACACACCTGTGTATACTCCATTAAAGACTTAACTAACCTGCTTTCTCATCATCCCTGTTTGGGTTGTAAGATAAAGAACACATCTGGTCATAAGTGGTATTCCTCACAACTGTTTAATACCTGGTTAGAGATTTTGTCTGCTCTAGATCTTGTAATTATGAGTTCAAGAGTCGAATCTTTCAAGTACTTGGGAAGAGTAGGATAGGGATACTTCACTCCAGGTTGGCACTGCTCCCCATGCACTGCCTTTTACTTGAGATCTTATGTCCAGGTGATGACCATGGCTAATTATTTGGATCTAGTAAATAAAACTTGTGTTGAAACTGTTTTATTGAATTTAGTGGGGTGATATTGGTTATTGAAATTGTATAAGGTTCAGGTGTACAATTCTACAATGCATCATCTG
>NW_005285959.1:0-495 GCF_000412655.1 Myotis brandtii
GAATAGACATTTCTCCAGAAAAGATATACAAATGGCCTACAAGCACACGAAATGGTGCATGGTGCTGGCTCATCACCATTGACCCTCCAAGAAATACAAATCAAAATCACAGTGAGATACAACTTCACACCCACCAGGATGGCCATAGTTAGAAAGACAGGTAATAGCAATATTGAGGACAGTGTGGAGAAGCTGAAAGACTCAGAGGCATTCTGGGGTGAGACTTATAGAAAGAAAAGGAGCTGTTTGGCCAGGGCCCAGGGAGAGTTGTCAGATGGAAGAAGGGTTAGAATGGTGGGGCCACCAGAGGTGGAACTCTGAGCTGTGAGTGGAAATAAAAGGGGGAGTGCCCCCCTCTGCAGGTGTTCAGAGTCGGGACAATTCTTGGGAATATTGAGGAGAGAACAGGTGATGGAGGGTTGGGGTCTGCACGGTGAGCTGTTTGAGCCCCATGGCTCCTTCTAGCCCTTCTAGCTTCTGCTTAGGAGCTACATG
>NW_005285960.1:0-495 GCF_000412655.1 Myotis brandtii
AAAAATAAAATAATGGAATGCTTTTTAGAACACCAGATGGGCCATTACAAGTTATGGCTCTATTGTGATGCTTATGGAATTTAAGGACACCAACAGGTAACTCTCTTATTCCCCTCTTCACTTCGGAACAAGTTGAGAAATAAGATGTGGAAGTCAGATATCACAATATCAGTTTTATTGTCCGTGAAGCTGAAACAGAGAGCAAGGCTGACCTGTCTCCAGTCAGGCTCCCTAATAAATCCGCCTGATTGGAGAGAACGGCAGGCCTCTCTCTGCCTTGCAGGGACACAGCCCAACTTTGCATTTTGAGACCAGTTAGCTTTCTAGGTGAGAGGATCCACCAGACACTGAGCCTCACATGCTAAGTTCCCTCTCCCAAAATCACTCATCAGATAAGACATCGCTGCCCTGGCCAGTTTGGCTCAATGAATAGAGAGTCAGCATGCCCACTGAAAGGTCCTGGATTCAAATCCTGTCAAGGGTTCTCTCTCACAT
>NW_005285961.1:0-495 GCF_000412655.1 Myotis brandtii
CCACCCATGCACAAATTCATGCACCCGGCCTCTAGTTAAAAAATAAAAGGAACTCATACAACTTTATAGCAATAAAAACCAAACAAACCTGATTTAAAAATGGGGAAAAGACCTGAACAGACATTTCTCCAAAGATATTCCAATAGCCCAAGGTATTTTAAAAGATGCTCACTATTATAATCATCAGAGAACTACAAAGCAAAACCACAAATATCACCTCACCTGTTATAAGGATGATTATCAGAAAAACACAAACAAATGTTTTTGAAGATGTGGAAAGGAAACCCTTGTACACTGTTAGTGGGAATGTAAATTTGTACACTCACTATGGAAAACAGTTTAGAGGTTCCTCAAAAAATTAAAAATAGCCCTAGCTGGTTTTTCTCAGTGGATAGAGCATAGGCATGCAGACTGAAGGGTTCCATATTCAATTCCAGTCAAGGGCACATGCTCAGGTGGCGGGCTTGATCCCCAGTGGGGGGAGTGCAGGAGGCA
>NW_005285962.1:0-495 GCF_000412655.1 Myotis brandtii
CCCATAAGATTAACGGAGCTGGAAATTCCTATCACCTGGTGACATTCATAGCCCAACAAATTACATGTTTGTGGTGATAAGGATGTAAACAAACCTACAGAGCTGCCAGTCATAGAAAAGTATAGCACATAGAAGTACAGTAGTATATCATACTGTTTAGGTTTTGTAAGTACAATCTGTGATGTTTGCACAACGACGAAATCACCTAAGGATGCATGTCTCAGAAGGCATCCCTTTAAGGGCCACAAGACCATAATCCAAAATAACAGTAAGCCATAGAAGAGGAAGGAAATGCACAAAGGTCTGTAGGCCCCAGTCCTGAGAGAGGAAGCCAGAGTGTGTGCCACCTGGTGGTCTCCCCTGGTACTGCAATGCCTGGAACAGCCTCCAGGTGGAGCTGAGAGGGCAGTGGGCAGGGGCTATGGTCAGGACTGGGCTGCAGCCAGCAGGGAACGGAGCAGCAGGACTGGGAGGTGAAGGTGACATTTGTGCACA
>NW_005285963.1:0-495 GCF_000412655.1 Myotis brandtii
CCCCACCCTGGAGAAGGCTGCAGCCATTCTCACAGCGTCACCCATGAGACTAGCAGGTGCTGTGGGGACAATGGGCTTCTGGCAAGCCTCCCCCTTCCCGCAGCCTCTCAGAAATTGGGGGCAGCTTCTGAAGACGCTGTTTTGGCCCAGGCACCATCAGCCCAAACACAAGCATTTTCTATGGCTGCTGGGAAGGCGACAATTGTTTCCATTTAGCAAATGTTTGCTGCCAGCTCAGTGTTTTCTCTTGGAAGCCAACGTTTGGTTGAGAAGACAATGCCAAGCTAAATATTTTCTCTGCATAAAAATCCCTTTAATTTTTTAATCATTTGGCAAACATCTCCTCCCTCCCGCCCCTCACCCTTCTGTTCCTCTTCTCCCCCTCCCTCTGTCTCTCGCTGGGTCTCTGCAACACCCAACATCTGGGCGGGAAGGGAAAGGCTCCGTGGGCTGCACAAATGTCTCTAGACCCACAGATGGTGGGCTTTGTGCAGA
>NW_005285964.1:0-495 GCF_000412655.1 Myotis brandtii
AAAAATTATTATCATGACAACAAGAGAAATAGGTTGGGGACAAGGGTACTGGGAAAAAAAGAAGAGACAATAGAAAATGATGGCAAAATCTAGTGAATTGAAAAGGAATTCAGAGAGTAAATGGTAGTAGACATGGAGAGAAGACAGAGCTAGACTTGTTTATGGAACAGAGGTCACATGGTTTGGTCACCAGTTGGAAGTGTTTATTTGGGATAAACAAAATGAAGGAGGTAAACTCCAGCATGTGCCTTGGAAAAGCTGGTGGATGGTAGATTAGAGACAGAGAAAGAAGAATAGATGCGGGAGGAACAATTTGAGTTGGGGATGCCCTGGAATATGTCAGTATATATACCCATTGGGAAGCTGGATACACAGAATAAGGGGGGAGGCATCCTGGAGTTATAGAGATATCCCTACCGATCCCAACCTGTGACTAAGAATTGAAGTCAGGATGTTGGGCAAGATTGTCCAGAGAGAACAAGTAGAATAGTGGTG
>NW_005285965.1:0-495 GCF_000412655.1 Myotis brandtii
GTCGTGACCCACAGGTTGAGAACTGCTGTCTTAGAGCCTTAGCAGTCCCTGGACTGGCTTCCCCGTTTCAATGCTTCCTTGACACTGTTTCCACTGCTGACACTGCCGAGGGAAATGGAGCTGAGTGTGCACTGGACACGCTGGCTCCACTGGCCGCTGCGTCTCCGGGGGTGGGAAGGAACAGCACTTCATCCTCAGCCATTGATGGGGGCTGGGACAGTGGGGCATGTATCTCGTCGAAAATAAACCTGCCTGGAGAAAGGGATGACATAGGGGTTGTATGAGGAGGTTGAGGTGGGCAGGGGGTGGGAGTGTTGGTGGCAGGAGGTTGGTCTCCCTGAGGAGAGTCCCATCATTTTTGAATAGCATCACAGAGCCCAGACAACTAGGACCTGCCCACAGGAACAGGCCCTGGAAAAATGAGATATGGCTGCCTGTCAGATGTGACACACATGCTCAGTGTGAGGAGAACTACAAGTCACACACACACACACA
>NW_005285966.1:0-495 GCF_000412655.1 Myotis brandtii
GCCAGGCAGGGTGGGGCCTAGGTTTGGTACAAGAAGACCATGAATGGATTTAGTGCAGAGTATGTTGGATTGGCGCTCAGAGAGGACACCTACCTGGAATATGAATTTGGGAGTCACACTACAGAGATGTGAACTGAAGTGTAGGAGTGGTGAGATTTCTTACGGGGAAATTATGGAGTGAGAACATGAGAAGGCCTCAAGGAACTTGGAAATTGATGGCCAGGCAAGTGCTGATGAACCTGAAGAGGCTAAGGACGGTGGTTGAAGGGTGGTTAAGTCAGAAGAGAGGATGGTGACCAGTGGAAGAGGGATGGCCAAGACAGTATGCTTCAAAAAACTAAAAATAGCTTTGGCACTGTGCTTGGAGGGGAAAAGGCCACTATTATTAATTGTTCTGGGACAACAGGAATGCACTGGACTGTCCTGGGAAAGCCTGGCTGAGTGGTCTCCCCAGTCACTGGTGACCTTAGCAAGGGTGCCTGTGTGTAGTAATGG
>NW_005285967.1:0-495 GCF_000412655.1 Myotis brandtii
TTACCTTTGTATATATGATGAAAATATTACACATACTTTTCACAAGTATCATTTGAATTTTTTGTCCCTTTTAAAGAAGGAGAATCCAGGATAAAAATGGACAGCAAGAAATAGATCATTCTTTCAGCATGCCTTAAAGTTCTGTACCCAACAATGAATTACTTTATATTAAAGAGGTTATGTTTTTGAAAAGTGTGATGTAATAGGGATTATTTAAAATGTCTTTGAAGCATTAATATATTTACTTACTTATAACCTTTTATATATTAGCTCTTATATAATATTTAAAGGAAATGAAGCTGCATTTCTGAACAGATGTTGGACAGTTGAAAATTTCATTGTCATATTGGACTTTTTCCTATTATTTGGAAGCAGAGGAATTTTCCTCTAAAATATTTCAATAATGTTTATCTTTTTAAAAATCTTTATTGTTGAGAATACTACAGATGCCTCTCACTTCCCCCATTATTCCTCTACCTGGCTCCCACCCTATCC
>NW_005285968.1:0-495 GCF_000412655.1 Myotis brandtii
TTAAGCATTAGGTAATGATTTTGATATAGAGGCAAAGAAGGTGGAAATATATTGCAATCTGTATATTATGAGTATTATTTACTTATTTTTCCCTTAACTAACTATGGGTACTCACATAGAAATTGCTCTTTACTGTTTTCTACATAGTCATTATTCCTATGCTTGAGAATATATCATTTCCTCACTCTTCTTTGAAGGAGTTTCTAAACTTTCATTCCTACTCCATTTGGTCTTTTTATGACTTTATTTTATTCCATGATTTCATTTATGCTTTCACATAACAAATACTAACTGACAAGAAACATGATTATCTTTATATTGGAATCCTTCACCTTGAAGAAATCTGTTTTTTAGGCATTGTGGATAAAGGATTAACAAAAGCATTTCTCTGTCTGCATGAGAATTTTACCTTTGGTCAACTGTCTTCCTTTTCCCCCAGGTAACTGATGAAGGAAATATGTTATCTATGCTTCTAGGCCAGTGGTAGGCAAACTG
>NW_005285969.1:0-495 GCF_000412655.1 Myotis brandtii
GATAGGCTTTTTTTCAAGCAAATGATCGTTTCTTTTCCTGTGGGATCTCCTCTCCATCTCCAAAGACACTGAAGACTCATCCATCTATGTCTAAGCCAAAATGACAAGGAATGTTTTCTTTGATTTATTAGTAAACAACTAAATAGCAACATTAAGCTTTTAGGAAAAGATTAACAACATTGCACTATAGTACCTGTCATGTTAATTTAAGGAAAAGCTGTTAAAAATGTCCATTCTTTGTAATGGAGTACTCAATAGTCTTTGCCTAATGGATGGGGAGGTGGTATGAAATACCTTTATGACCAGGGCAGTGAAACCAAGCTGTAGCTAAAAACTTTAGTCTAAAACCAAGCTTGTTTTAAAAGGGGTTACACACTGAATGTAGGATATTTATTTGTGCTTCCTTAATTTCACATAATTTTTGTGTAGGAAACTGAATTTGTTTGGTAAAACTAAGAGTTATTCACCTAATTTTACAACTTGACTTATTTTTTT
>NW_005285970.1:0-495 GCF_000412655.1 Myotis brandtii
GGCACCTGCTATGCCCCATGCTGGCTAAGGCAGCAGGTCTCAGATATAAAATGACAAAAAATAAATAAACAAATCTAGCATCCTGAAGGCCAGAATAGTGGGACCAAATTCAGCATACAAGCAGGCCAACATTTGGAACAAATGCTCTGATGTTGATGGTCAAGGAATCATTCAAAGTCTGGAAATACAGTAGCAGTATGAATGTAGTATACACATGTAAGCACCTATAAATCAATCATAAAATACCTAGTGGGCAGTCAGAAAACTAGAAATCCACAAAACTTAAGGGTCTCATAAATGAGGCAAACTCAGAAATGCAGGAAGACATCTTGTTGTAGACCCAGAGACCAGAACTCACTAAAGGTTCTGCCCTCCCAAGTGACTGATTGTGTGTCATTCCCCAAATGGTAGGGCCATCCCAGAGCACAGAAACCCAGGGTCAGTCCCTTGTGTTTTAGAATCTTAACATCTAAGGCTGCATAGTCTCTGTCCCTG
>NW_005285971.1:0-495 GCF_000412655.1 Myotis brandtii
TTGCCTGTATTCCAGACTCAAGCCTCGGTCTAAAATTCCCTGCACTTTTGAAACAGCTCAAGAAATCCCATACCACTGATGTGTCCTGTTGGAAAAACACAATCCAGTTTTAAAGCCATGATGCCCCATGTAAGGCCACACGGTGGCGCTCTCGCCCCTGTGTTCCTTGGGCAATGACTGCCTGTTCCCTCTTCAATAATAATACTCCTGCTGTGAGCACCCCTGCTTAGTGCTTCTACATCTGTGAGGATTATACTAAAATTATACCGTAATTGGCCAGGGTCACGAGGCGCTGGTGGCTGAGGCCAGTTCAAATCAGTTTGCTGCCCCCTCCCAATTTCTCCTTGAGCTCCGCACTGCTTCCTGAGCTCCTGGCGACAGGCTTTCTGCCGGCTTAGAGCGTCATCCCCTCACTCCTTCAGCACTTAGTGCATCTGCCTGTGCTGAGTCCTGGGCAGGGACAGGACAGGTGCAGAGAGGCACCACTCAGCCCTG
>NW_005285972.1:0-495 GCF_000412655.1 Myotis brandtii
AGGAAGGAAGGAAGAACTGAGTGTGTGTGGCTCAGTCCTTAGTGACCTTCTCTTTTCTGTTGCTGGTTTGCTGGCAGGAACAGCATCCTGGAACTGCTCTGTGCCCTGTGTCAGAGGCATGTCCCTAAGGAAGAAAGGCCTGTACTTGTCCAGCAGGGTCAGTGACCAGGTGACAGAAGATCCAATAAGATTAATCAATAACGTTGCTGACATTTTGATATTTCTTTGTTTGCTGTGTTTAATTTCTCCTATAGTACAAAACTCAAAAGGGGAAGAAAAAGATGTTAAAATCTAAAAATTACATCATAAACTTGTCTTATTCATCAAATGTAACTTGCAAATGATGAATATTCCATAAATATTTATCAAGCATATGAATTATTGAAACTCTCTGAACCAATTTTCTCAAATGTAAAATATTGATAAAAATTACCAATATGGCAAGGTCATATGGGTATTCAAGATTCTAAACAATTGGTACAGTACCTGGCATGT
>NW_005285973.1:0-495 GCF_000412655.1 Myotis brandtii
TGAATGTATTTTATGGTATGTAAATTATATATTAATACAATTAATTTTTTTAAAGTCAATACCATATGATTTCACTTATATGGGGAATATAAGAAACAAAAACAAAATCGAACTAATAGAAACAACAGATTGATGGTTACCAGAACAGAAGGGGGTGAGAAAAAGCAAAATGGATTAAGGTAAAAAATTGTATGTGATGCATAAAAACTAGACCTTTGGTGGTGAGCACTCCATAGTGGATACAGATGTAAAGTTATAATGCTGCACACCTAAAACCTATATAATGTAATGAAGTACATTTATCTCAATAAAAATTTTTACATGAAGAAAAAACAAACAAACAAACAAAAAACGAAACTCAAGGAGCTTGTAGAGGCTTCAAAAGGCAATATTCTCAGCTAGAGTCTCCAGGAAGGTCTACAGCCTGGCTGACACCTTGATTTTAGCTCAATGGGACCCATGTGAAATCCTTTCCTATAGGATTCTAAGATAATA
>NW_005285974.1:0-495 GCF_000412655.1 Myotis brandtii
TTAATAAATAAAATATCAATGATTCCAGGCTACCCTCCAAGGGATTCTGTGGAAGAGGCATTCCTGAAAACTGCATTTCCAAAGAAAAATGATAAATGTATAGATTTTCATTTCATTAACTGAGCTACTTTGATCACTCTTTAAACAAGCCCCTGTAGTAGTCTGCCCGGGCTGCTGTGACATAGCACCGCGGACTGGGCGGCTGAAACAACAGAAACGTATTTACTGAAAGTTCTGGAGACTGGAGTCTGAGGTCCAGGTGTTGGCAAGGTCATTTCTTCTGAGGCCTCGCTCCTGGGCTGGTAGCGATGGCCTGTCTTCTCCCCGCCCCTCACAGGTCTCCCCTGGGTATGTCTGTGCCCTTCTGGCCTTACTCAGGTCATATTGGACGAGGACCCACCCTGACGATCACATGTTGACTTAATGTCCTTGGTGAAGACCCTCTCTCCAAATACACCCATTGTTTGAGGTGCTGGGGGTTAGGAATTCAACATA
>NW_005285975.1:0-495 GCF_000412655.1 Myotis brandtii
GTGAATTCAGTGAACATCTTTAAAGTCAGATCTTCCTGCACATCTTTAACTGGTTGGAATGGGCATCCAACATTGTCCTAAAGAAAAGGCAGGGTTTAGGCCTATGGCTAAATTCAAATTGTTCTGAATTGTGTTGTGCCCAGATACACAAAAATGCAGAGGGAGCTTTTTTGGCATTGATATCATGAAATGGCTTCTGGTTCTATCAGTCAATATTCTTGCTATTCTTTTTCTAGGAAGGATCCATGCCAAAAGAGCGTCTGGAGGAAAGCTCATCTTCTATGACCTTCGAGGAGAGGGTGTCAAGTTGCAAGTCATGGCCAATTCTAGGTATATAGAAATATCCTATTACATGATTTCTAGGATGGACAAGAACAACATAGTTGGGGACAAAGTTCCTTGTCGTCTTATTTTCCCCTTGGTTAGAAGAAGTAGGATATGGTTGGGTAAAAAAAGCTGAAGAGCCCTGACCGGTTTGGCTCAGTGGACAGAGCG
>NW_005285976.1:0-495 GCF_000412655.1 Myotis brandtii
CCCCCCCCCTGTTTCACTGAGAAGAAAACTGAGGCATGGAGAGGCTTGTTTTCTCGATCAAGCCCCTCAATAACTTTGTGAAGTAGACATTGTCCTCCCTATGTTGAATCTCTTCCTGCTACCCAATGCACACTCAAAACTATAGCCATTACAAACCACATCTGCACCCCAATATTTCATGTCCTTGACCCCATGCCTTGCACATGCTACCCATCAACCAGGAATCCCTCTCTCTGTAGTGTCACTAGTCTATTTCCAACTTATCCATCCAGCTCAGCTCCAGACACCATTGGCTCTCATCTGGATGCTGGCAACAGACTGAGCTCGTCTCCCTGTTTCCACCATTGCTTTCCTGCAGACTGACTTCATTTTTTCCATGTAAACCAGAATCTGGTTCTGCCTATTTTTCATCTCATCTCCTGCCATGTCCCTACACTGTGTCCCATTCACAGTGGCCTTTCTTCAGCTTCTAAAACACTTGGGGTCTTGCTTGGG
>NW_005285977.1:0-495 GCF_000412655.1 Myotis brandtii
GGGGGTCTGGCTTATTTTACTTAGCATGGTGTTTTCAAGGTTTATACATGTGTCAATACTTAATTCCTTTTATGGCTGACTAATATTCCATTTAGTGGATATACCACATTTGCTTACCCATTCATCTGTTGACAGACACTTGGATTATTTCTACCTTCTGACTACTATGAGTTATACTCCCATGAACATCGGTGTACAGATATGTGTTCCAGTCCCTGCTTTCGATTCTTTTGGATATGCGCTTAGCAGTGGAATTGCTGGTCGTAAGGTACCTTCTATGTTTAACTTTTGCAGGAGCCACCAAACTGTTTCCATGGTGGCTGCATATTCTACATTCCCTCCCGTAATGTATGAAGGTTGCGGTTTCTCTACATCCTTATCAACATTTGTTATTTTCCATGTTTTCATTATGGCATTGCAGTAGATATGAAGTGGTATCTCACTGTGGTTTTGATATGCATTTCCCTAAGGACTAATGAGGTTAAATCTCTTCAT
>NW_005285978.1:0-495 GCF_000412655.1 Myotis brandtii
AAATTATAAGAGAAACTTGCCCTCAGAAATATATTACTATGAATTGTTTAATCATTCAGTATAAGAAATGTCATTACTAGATTCCTTATATCCATAGGTAATCTGCTTTTAAATAGACATTATGAAATACCAGGAAATAGGAGACATGATAAAACTAAAGGCATACAGGACTAGTGAAAAAAGAGCCCTCCTTATCCTAAATAGGTAAGTTCCATACCATAAAGAAAATAAGTTATTGTTTTAAAAATTATATTTAGACATGTTAACACATAATATTATGAGAGCTGGAGGCATTATTAGTAATATCTCATAAAAACTAGAGACAAATACAGTGAAAGAGAATAATAATTATGATATAGTAAAAGCCTTATGGTTCATAATTCACTGGCTTGAGTAGGGAAGTAAATCTAAATATATACTTACAAGGTTGCTTTCTAAATAGAAAGAAGTATTATCTGCCACCAGTTTACAAGATACAATAATTTGTACATGCTC
>NW_005285979.1:0-495 GCF_000412655.1 Myotis brandtii
TGCCTGTGTGAAACAGGCATGACCCTGTGCTCAGGAAACTCACCGTCAAATGAGGGGTGGAGACAAGTAAAACCTTCAGACCAGCAATGCCGAAATGGCCCAGAGCAGGATGATGGGACCCTCGCATTTTCTGGGGGTCCCTCCTAGAGCTCCCGGAACTTTCTGCAGGAAAGGCACAGTAGGGGGCGGGGGAGAGCCTTTGAGAGTTGGAGTCTGACCTACTGCTGGCAGGCAAATAGGTTTCCTCTTCCTTCTCTGTTTTCTTCTCTCTTCCTCCCAGAGGGTAGGGGAAGAGACTCAATAGGAGACACCAGCCTGCACTGAAAGCCTGAGGTGTCTGGGCTGCCGCCTGCCCCCTCCCGCAGCTGGGAAATGACTGGTGTGTGCACCGCTCATCCCTCCCGAAACGCCCTTCTCTCCCAGCATCCGCGAGACCACAATCTTATTATTCCTTGTGAGCCTCTCTGACTGCTCCGCCCTGGCTCTTCCTCCTCC
>NW_005285980.1:0-495 GCF_000412655.1 Myotis brandtii
CATTTTATATATATAGATGGTAAGTCAGACTATATTCAAGAGGACTATCATGATAAGTGCAATGGGGTTTTACTGTATGGAGAGAAATAAGGCTCAACTACAACAAAGAAAAGTGGGAACTAGCCCAGGAGCAGGGTTGGGGTTTCAGTGGATGAACATTACAAAGAGAAAACATCAGAGGGGGATTCTAGCTAAACTGACCTTGTCACAAAACAGAAAGAGTTGTTCTACCCGTACCAGCAGAGCCGAACACTAAGCACTGAGAATTTGGCTATTATGAGTGGTGCTACACAGGAGAATGGGAAGCCAGTGCTCAAAAGCCCAAACTCCTCTGACAAAATCTCAAGCCACTGTGGGTTAGGGGTTTGGGGTTGTGCTGGAAGCTGATTGGTTCGAGGTGAGATAAGGGTAATTTAATTTCTCATGTCTTGATGACAGCTCTGTGGTCCTTTCCTGCATCCTTCTGTCCAGTCTCATGGGAAAGTAGCCAGGGGG
>NW_005285981.1:0-495 GCF_000412655.1 Myotis brandtii
CAAAGGTGGCTGGGTGTTCACGGTGTCGATCATATAGCGTTCGTTGGTGAAAATAAGATCGAGCAGTGAGGGTTTGTATCCATGTCTAAAACGAGTGGGGCCCACAACATGTTGCTGAAGGCTACGCTCTAAAGCAAAATAAAGTAAATCCGACTGGAAACCAGAGGGACTTGTACATGAAGACCAGTCGATATTAGGGCAGTTGAAATCCCCAACAAGTAAAAAGTGGGAGTGTGGGAGGCTAAACATACGATCAATGAGTAACAACAAATCGGCATTCATTTCAGCCGATGCTGTGGGTGACCGATAAATTACCCCAACGATGAGTTTCTTGGTCGTAGCAACTTTAATATACAACCAGAGAGAGGAAGAATTACAGGCTGGAGTATCAGGGACAACAGAATAACTAAGATCATTTGATATATAAACCGCAACACCACCATATCCATGGCATCCATCTGTGCGGCAAAGCGTATAATGTGGGATTTCTAGTTC
>NW_005285982.1:0-495 GCF_000412655.1 Myotis brandtii
GAAAGTGTATTGGACTCCTGCCATTATCCTTGAGCCCAACTTTCCCCCATTACATTTAGATGTGTTTTTACTGTTAACTTGTTTGGTATGCAGCACATTCTGAGATTGTTTATCTTTACAGCGGTGTGTAGTGTGAGGCTGAAAGGGTTAGGAAAAAGAATTTAAAAATATATAAAGTCTTATCCAAACTTTGATTATAGATTCTTTCCAATAATTACTAAGTTTCATGCTGATCACTGCAAGAACTTTGCCTATCACTGAAATAACGACTTAAAATTTCAGATGATGATGGGAGAAAAAAATAACACGTTCAAGCATGTGTCCTATACATATATCCATTTTTATATGTATTTTACAGAATGTGACCTAAAATTATTATTTTTTAAAATTTTCTATGAAGTCGGGCATTGCTAGCTAATTCTTTGGATTTTAACTACAAACAGTACTATGTTTCCCCCCACTCTCTAGGACAGTGATGGCGAACCTTTTGAGCTC
>NW_005285983.1:0-495 GCF_000412655.1 Myotis brandtii
CTACAAGGAACACTTTCCTGAGTATTTGGGCACACAGGTCCTAGCAAAGCTTTATTTAGTTGTAGCTATGACTGGAAGTAGGAATGTGGGGAGTCTTTACCAGAACATAGAATAGCAGAGATTCATGCTACAATCACTTGGGTTTATAGAGGGAAACATGGCTGTATTTTGTAGCTAAAGCCAAAACCCTATAGGAACTTGAGCCTTCATTCTTATAAACTGTCTACAAGCCTTCTCTATCTTGCTGATTTGTATAGTCCCTTAGGTCAGTGCTCAGTGCCAAAATGTGCTCAGCGTCAGCATCACCTGGGAACTTGTTAGGTCTATGAATCCTCGGGCCCTGCCGGACTGCCTACCAAATTAAAATCTCTCAGGAATTCATGTTTTAACAAATTCTCTGGGCCATTTGTAGGCACACTAATGTGTGAGAAAAACCACCTTAGCACATTGTGGTGATAATGTGTATATGTGTGTGTGTGTGTGTGTGTGTGTATA
>NW_005285984.1:0-495 GCF_000412655.1 Myotis brandtii
CTCTAGCCATTGAGCCAAACCGGTGCTGGCTGTTAGTTAGCTTTTGCATTTCACCAAGGAAGATGAAAAGGGAGGGGAAATACTTCTCTCTGAATCCTAGTATGTGAAATAGGATCAGCTAATTAAATGCTTCACCTAAGACTTGCCTTATAAGATAACATGTTCACAAGGGAGTTAGGATGTGAACATCTTTGAGTGCCATTTACCTTGTCCTCCACAACCTTCAGTTCCTGGTGGGAGGAGTGTGGAACTCCTCTGTGGCCTACATCTCCCCTGGGCAAATTCTTTGAGCGCAGACCTGATGATGGTGTGTTTATCTCTGGTGACACTCTTGATCTAAAAGCTTAGTGCTCTGCAGAAGGGAAGGTGGCAGCATCAGGTTGATTGTCCATATTGACAGTTTACTTCTACAGATATTTTAATGGCATGTTCACAGCAGCTGTATTGGAGATTGTACATACACAATTCAGAACTGGAAATGTTCTAACAGACTGT
>NW_005285985.1:0-495 GCF_000412655.1 Myotis brandtii
ACCTTGTCCTGGATAGAAGGAGCAACAGCTTAGTCATGACGGAGGTGAACTTTATAATTATAATTTATAGTCTTGATGAGACATGGCAGGTTTTGTGTGAGAGTAGAACATTTTAATCCTAAATTACAAGACTGGATAAAAGTGCTTTATTTGTTTACCTACAGAATTTGTTGGCCTTATTTTTATTTCTGTATTTATTTGAAAGCTCATCTATCCCAGGAAGGTAGCCATCTATGACGTAATCCTGAATATTTCTTTCACATAGACAGGGTCAGAGAATATAGGCTGAATGATTCCAACTCCACCCCGATCCTCCAGAAAGTCTGCACAGAGCTGCGGTGATTCGTCGCAAGTTCCCTCCTTGGACCTCCGTGAACCCTGCACGCCGTCCGCCAGCCCTCCACACAACCCAGATACACCTCCTTCTGGGGCAGGGCCCTGATTCGCCACAGGTGATGTCCTGAATGTTTTTCCTTCCTTGGCCACTAAACACCC
>NW_005285986.1:0-495 GCF_000412655.1 Myotis brandtii
GTCATCCCGCTCCAACAGTTACCAACATTTTGCCATTCATGCCTCCCCTCTCCCCGCACCCACTACCACTGGATGATGGTGACTTTTTTTAGTTTTAAAGGTGAAATTTCATGTGTTATAGGGCACAAATCCTAGCTGTTAAATTTAAGTCCTTGCCACCGACACCGCATCACAGTGGAGATAAGGTCACTCCCCCCATCCATGTCTCTGTGTTACCAATGGAACAAACACACCCCGATAAATGGTTCTCGCGCAGTCTGGGGCCTCCTGGGACATCCCCTGTGGGTTTGGAGAGGCTGCTGGGGTCACAGCCCCTCCTGGCTGATCCCAAAGCGCAGGCCACGCCCCAGACTGGAGGCAGGAGGAGGGGAGATTTGGGAACCTGGCTGCGTCCTTGAAATGCCCTTGGGCACCTGTGAGAGCCTCCAGGCCAGGGGCGTGCACCTGGAATCCAGGTGGGACCCGGGGCCTGGTGGCAGCTGCTTTCTAGAGCTT
>NW_005285987.1:0-495 GCF_000412655.1 Myotis brandtii
TGTAAAATCAATGAATATATCCTCAAGTGAGGATTTTTAAAAAAGAGTATATTTCAGAACACAAAAAAATTTAGTGAGAGTAAAAGAACAAAAAGATGACCAAAAAAACCACAAAATAAAACCACAAAATTTTGTGAGAATAGTGGCATTGTTTTACATGTTTAGAGTCATCTGGATTCTCAGATCTTCTGCATTCAGCCTTTTGAGAGATGTCCTGTAGCTTCTGGAAAGTTTCACCCAGAATAAAAAGGCAGATAACATCTGAATATTACTATGGAAATAGTCTTGAGGACCCCACGGCTCCCCCCACATCACCGCACTATGACAACCGCTGTTCTAGATTTTAATGCTTATTTTAACATTTTCTGCCAGGATTCGCTTTTGGAGTGAGACACTTCCGTGTCTCTTTTCTCATTTAGATAATTCTGTGCAAGAATCTTCCCTGGAAGGTACAACGGTGGCCTTCTCATTCCTCCAGGCTTTCTCTTTCCCAAT
>NW_005285988.1:0-495 GCF_000412655.1 Myotis brandtii
CCTCTAGTGTTTTAAATAAATAGCTTGATTTTTATAGCTTGAGTGTCCCTAGCATCCTCCATGTTTATATATGTCTGAACAACAAAAATAAAAAGAATCCCTCTTGCTTACACTTTTTTCTGTCATTATTTTCCAGGTGTACCTAATCAAGTAAATTATCATGCAGACAAAAATATCCAGTGAATTAACTGACTCCAAATAGGAAAGAACATTTTCCTAATAATAATGATTCTAATCCTACTCTAAACAAAGCGGTCAGAATTATGAATTAGGGACAAAAGAGATCATTATAAAGCAAATACTTAGTGTAATTGTCAGAGAGGATTTGCATTGATAAAGGTAATGAACAACTACATGCAAGGTGTTAAAGTGTTTTTCATAAGAACTATTATTATACTTTCTCATCTAATAATGTATTACTGGCACTTATTCATCTTTGAAATAACAATGAAATCTAACAGGGCTATAAAGTAAATAACTAGCTGACAGGCACTA
>NW_005285989.1:0-496 GCF_000412655.1 Myotis brandtii
GATAACAAATTTATGTGACAAAAACTTAGGGAGCAGGATACAGAATTAGATATCAAAGGTAGACAAAGACAAAGATTACAACTAATTTTTGAACTGAAATAAATTAAGAAACACAATTTAAATATTTCGATATTTCTATGTAAGTTACAAAACTCATATACCTCCCAAATTAAATCCATAACCACTAAGAAAATAATTGTGTTAATCCTCTGTGAAAGTAAATATTCAAATCATTTCAGAGAAAGTTCTCAACATTCTGTGGGGGGAAAAAGGTGAGTTTTCTAAATTATAATTCAGTGACCTATATGAAGGTTCTGGCAGGTGAGTGACACTCTGTAGAAATTTTGAGGGGATGTAATTGTAAAAGCGAAGATGAGAACTCACTTTTGAGAGCATTGATTATTGGCCAGGCACTTTGCTTTTCAATGTTACCTTATTGAGTCCTCATCAATGCCTTTATTTTTTTAATATATATTTTTTATTGTTGATAGTATTA
>NW_005285990.1:0-496 GCF_000412655.1 Myotis brandtii
AATACTTCAAAACATAAAACATATCTAAAAAGGGACTTATCCGCAAAAGCCAACGATTCCATGTTCTGACAATGAACTTGGAATAAAGGGCAGCGGTTTTTAATTTAGCTTCTCAAAAATAACTCTTAAGAAAAACGTCTTCCAACGGAGGCTGCACATGTGATAAAGCATAGTGAGAGCTGATGAGCTCTGTGCTGAACATGGGCATGACCTTCACGCCCGCAGGTTCTTGAGAAGGGGTAGCAGTCAGTTAGGGGACTTACTGAGCACAGACATTTTGCCCCAAGGACCTGTGTGTATGTCCCAAGACTCCTGTAAAACAGCTGTGCTGGAGTATGGCCCAGAGGCTGTGACAACTCATCTCTTTTGAAATCAGAACTCACATAGGCTACTTCAACTTGGAGTCAGAAGGAGGCTTCCACTCTGTGTCATCTGGCCTTTAGGTACAGGGTTTTTCCTTTTCGGTACTGTTTTTTGTGCTTGCTTTTTTTTTTTT
>NW_005285991.1:0-496 GCF_000412655.1 Myotis brandtii
ACACAGCTGAACTTAGAATATGGCAGCCCTCCCGGTCTATCCCACAATGGTCCCTAACGGGGCCACGATCATGATATGTTTTGGAGTATGTCAGTGGAAGAACTGTGCTTTTTTGAAGGATCCTGGACTGAGGCACTTCTTCTCAGGGGCTTGGGGGCAGGGACGCTCCATTCTGAGTGATCCTGGACTGAGGCAGGTTTCCTGGGGAACTCAGTGAATCACTGTTCTTCCAGGGGCTGGCGTGAATGTCCTCCAGCTGGGGAGATGCAGCTCATTGTCAGCTGTCTTACAGGGGAAGCACCACCTCAGGGAAACTGCCCCACCAAGGCCACTGTTATAGGTTGAATTATGTCCACAAAAAAGACATGTTGAAGTCCCGCCTCCAGTCGCTGTGGACGTCATCTTATTTGGAAATAGGATCTTTACAGATGTGATCCAATTAAGATGAGAGTATTAGGATTGTTAACATAAAAAAACATTGAAACCTGTAAAGAAT
>NW_005285992.1:0-496 GCF_000412655.1 Myotis brandtii
CCCCCAGGGCGCTGGGGTTCTGCCGGAAGACAGAGCCAGGCTGTTGAGAGTCCCTTCCTGTCCCTGGGGTGCGGCCAGGACACCCTGAGCTGACACTGGGCTGCAACGCACCACGAAGCCCGCCTGGTCCCTGCGAGCTTCACCCGTGAACACGCAGGACCTTCCTACTGTATTTACTGTGTTTACCGTGTTCACCTTGTTTACCGCGGAGCACTCAGTCCCCGTGGTGCTGAGAGAGCTTTCCTGTGATGGGCTCTTCCTGCAAGACCTGCAGCTCTTAGTTCTCCGAGGAGCCAGAGCGCTTCCAACCTGTAAGCATTTTGCAGAGTTTTCCCTGCACCAACGAGCAGTCACTGCCCCAGGGCCCACGCCGGAAGGCAGGTCCTCCAGCTGCGGCTCCCGGCCAGGGGCCCCTGCAGGCTCCGTGGCTTCGCCTCCAGGCTATGGGCTCGGACGTGGGCCGGCGTCATTCTGAAACCTGCCCAAGCAGAACGTG
>NW_005285993.1:0-496 GCF_000412655.1 Myotis brandtii
CAGCTTCTAAGATTTACACGTAGGCACCACTGGCAGTAAGAGGGCATGTCATTTTTCAGGAACGATTTCAAGTAGAGCTGTACTCAAAAAAATATTTTTGGTCACTGTGATTTTCAGTTTTGGTCTAGAAGTATTGGCAGCATCTATTTTTACTTTGTTCAGTGTAAAAGTTTCTTTCAGCATTCCTGAGGGAAAATTCATATTCATTTGAAAATATTCAAAGTGAGGTTTTTAGAAAGGTGAACAGCCATAGGGTTAACCTACTTTAATATGTTTTTAAAATGTGTAAACAACGTTCACAGTTACTGGTGGAAATAGCTGACTAGACCTTCATGTGGGAAGTTTTATCCCTGAGTTTCGTTTTTCATCCTTTTCTTATAAGAGAAGCCCATAAAACAAACATGGATATAATTTATCACTTTATATTTGTATTAATTTAAAGTTCTGTGTCCTTAAAATTGTTCTTTGTATTACTAAGAACACCCAGAAGTAACAC
>NW_005285994.1:0-496 GCF_000412655.1 Myotis brandtii
AACTCTAAGGTTTTATAATTCACTTCATGGCTGCCAAGGACAATGTGATCTAAAACTAACAGTGTGCTCATGTGACAAATAATTTTTGTTTGTGTATTTCAGTCTCAAACATTTATAAAAAATAATTTAATGTCTTAAATGGATTATTATGTAAATAGGGCCTGTTCTTCATACCTTTTTTTCATTTTTTATGATTGTATTGTAAATTGTATTACCTATTTTTTAAATGTATTATTGTTTTCCTCTGAAAGAAATGTCCTATTGTGTTATTTCTTTTTAGACACTCTTGGGATGTACACCAGCTGTGAAACAGAAGAATACATTAGAAAATGACTGTAATTAGAAAATAAGCCTGCTTATAATCTTTCCTCCACTTTAAAAGCAGAGCTGGTAGTATGTAAAATGACATCAGGAGGCCTAATATAGTCTGTATCGAGTAAACAGATTTACAAAATCTTCAGATGGCCTTCCAAAATCATATTGAATTAGATGTATT
>NW_005285995.1:0-496 GCF_000412655.1 Myotis brandtii
TTTTTTTTATAAAATTACTGGATCTGCTCAGTGTTCCAGGAAGACAAAACTAATTACTTAGAATTAATATAAAATCAAGGTATACTAGTATTTGTCACATGTTACCTTACTATCCTTCAAGCTTGGTAATTTAAAAAAAATAACTTGACCAAGTGCCTTCATTCCACTCTTGAAAACAACCAAATAATGAAAATATTTCTGAATCTATTTACATTTGCATGTAACTTGAACAAGGAGAGCTGAAAGGAAATGAAGAGGGAGGAAGGAGAATCAGGAGTAGAAATTGTTGAATACTTGTTGAAGGTTGGAAAGGTCTGGGAGATACAACATAGATTGTTTCAGGGATTCTGAACAAGAACTTTGTGTAAGATGCATTATTCACATTTTACAGGTGGAGAAAGAGAGGCTCAGAGTGGTGGTTACTTGCCCAAGGTCACATATAGCTAGTATATCAAGGAAGAAGAGTCATACTGAGATATATATTTTTAGGGTCTAT
>NW_005285996.1:0-496 GCF_000412655.1 Myotis brandtii
AAAGTAGTTAAAAGTCAGCCTCTGCTAGGTTTTGCTGCAATAACAGGAACTGTAGAATCTCAGTGATTTAGAACCACAAAAGTTTATTTCTGGCTCATTGGATGTTGACTATTGCTCTGATTGATATTGTCTGCAATCCATATAGAAAGACTAGCCCCAATCTATAACATCACGGGGCTCATGGCACATGGATGAGAAATGACATAACTACATGATGGCTCTTGCTCAACAGCAGCACATGTCATTTGCATACATATTTCACTGGCCAAAACACACAAATGGGCATGCCTATTATCAACATATCTCACAGGAAGGGGTAGTGAAATGTGGGGATGATGATAAAAACCTAGCTAGCAGTTATGACAAAGATTTTTGGATCAAGATGACTGAGGTAGAGGGGCTGAGATGTGGCTTTGTTATAAATATATTTAAGACAGGATTGCTGATGAATCAAAAGCTGTGAGAGAAACAGAAGTCAAGAATGGCTCTAATGCAG
>NW_005285997.1:0-496 GCF_000412655.1 Myotis brandtii
GATTTAAAATACTTTTTGTTGCCTATTTAGTCTATTGGTATGTAGAACATTCGTAGATAGTTTCTTGATCTTTGGCAATTTACTTTTCATTGTATAAGTGAGAAAATAACTATCCCAGCTAGACATAAGATTATGGGCTAAGCCTCACGGCTAATTTGTATATTCTTATTCCAACCCAATTAATTTAGCCAGATGAAGATTCCTTCATAAAAAGTGCACAGAAGGTACAGAGAAATTCTAGTGATTTATAAGAATCATTACCATTGCAATTACTGCCTTGTGTGAAATCCTGAAAAATTATAATTAGAAAAATTTCAACTATATATGAATTTGCTAAGAAAAAAAATTTAAAATTCTATGAGTGGAAGTTTTGTAAGTGTTCATTACAAATTTTATTTTTGACAATTTCCATCCTTGTATATATGGCAGATACAAATTAAAAACTAATTTTAAAACATTTAAGGAGTATTCTAGGCAGCCCTCTGAACAGAACTTT
>NW_005285998.1:0-496 GCF_000412655.1 Myotis brandtii
CAAAACACTAATTCGAAAGAGTATATGCACCCCTATGCTGACTGAAGAGTTATTTACAATAGCCAAATATGGAAGCAATCCAAGTGCCCCTCATCGACAAGTGGCTAAGAAAGTGGTGATACGAATATGCAACGGAACACTACTCTTCCATAAAAAGGAAGGACATCTTACCATTTGGAACTGCATGACTGGACCTAGAGGGTAGCATGCCAAGTGAAATAAGTCAAACAGATCAAGACAAATAGCACATGATATCACTTATGTGTGGAAGCTAAAGAGCAAAATAAATGAAAAAACAAAATAGAAACAGACTCATAGATGCAGAGATCAGACTGATGGCTGCCAGAGGGAAGGGGGTTTTGAGAGCTGAGTGAAAAGGGTGAAGAGAGTAAGAAGCACAAATTGGTAATCACAAAATAGTCCCAGGAACGTATCGTACAGCATAGGAAATGTAGCCGTTAATATTGTAATAACTATGTATGGTGTTAGGTGGGTA
>NW_005285999.1:0-496 GCF_000412655.1 Myotis brandtii
GCCCCATTGCCCGTGTCCCTCTGGACATCACTAATTCCTGCTTTACAGAAGATCCTCTTTTTCCCTGGAAAACTGGTCATGCGGAGTCTGCCCGGAAACCTACTTTCTTGATGTGTCCTCTGTGGAGAGCATAATTCCAAGGGATCAGAACAATCAGGCAGGAGTCCCTAGAAGCCATGGATCCAGCCAGCGTGTCCCAAATTAGTGGCAACGTGGGGCAGGGAGGCTGTGATGGCAGCCAGGGAGCCAAGCCCAACTTGGTGGTATTTTAAGGAATAAGCAGGAGTCAGGGCTGAGCAGCACTTCCTCTCCTCTGTGCACTGTGTGCCGAACGGGATCCTGGGCTGGAATGAAGTCTCAGGGGGCAGCAGACAGAGCCCTGGGCCAGGCTGAGGGCCGGGACCTCAGGCTTCCAACCAGGCTGGCTCCAGTGTACCCTGGCCACCACTTCCTCGTTGGGCCTCAATTTCCCCAAAGTGAGCACCTTGGATAAGAC
>NW_005286000.1:0-496 GCF_000412655.1 Myotis brandtii
CGCTCTCACATTGTTACGCATGCGTCACTAGCTGGTGGGCTGTCTCCTCCTCCGACCCCCGGGACAGCCGTGTGCGTCACACTCATCTTGGACAGAATGAGCCAGAGGGTCCCACCCACACTGCAGACCCTACGCGTCTTGTTCTCATTACACGTGCACACACATGTACTCATGTTCACATGCTCACACGCACACACGTGCACATGCATGGGCTCAGCATCTACGCGGGGTGTCATCGCATACTTTGTAAACTCCGGGCCCTGACAGGCCCCTAGAGACCCTCCTGTCAGGAGTCCTGCCATGTAATCAGCCCCTCCTCTGAGTGCAGAGACCCAGTGGCCCCCCCTTACCCTGGCTGACGGGGCTCAGGGCCCCTCCCAGCACCCCACGTGGCGGCAGCAGTGAGGTCTGGGAGCAGGCGTGTTGGCGGGGGAAGGGGAGTCCTGCAGACAGGATGGAGGATGGAGGATGGAGGATGGATGGAGGGTGGAGGGTG
>NW_005286001.1:0-496 GCF_000412655.1 Myotis brandtii
TGTGACATTCCATCCAGTAGAGGTCAATGTGACAAAGGGAATTTCCACAACTCTCTAGGCATATCCACAGGCTAACAGCACAATGTGTCAAAAGTGACTGGCTACCCATGATTGGTTACAGGGCAAAGAAACAATTTTCCCACCAGCTCCTGTGTCCTCTCATTATAAAAATAGCCATTTAGTAATTTAAAACTCATCTTTAGGCACTTGAAATGAAAAACCAGTATAAAAATACTTTTTGTATATTCCTTAAACATCCGAGTGAATGATAATTCATGGTTCTTCTAAATAGAAGAGAAAAAAAAAAGAGAGAGAAGAATGGTAGAAAGGTAGAAAGGTCTATTACCATGATTTATTTAATCAAATTTTATGAGTGGATGTTTAGGTGATTTTTTAATACCTGGACTTTACAACCAATTACCTCACTTTCACCCATGATAGACAGTGATACTTTATCACACAACTAGAGGCCCAGTGCACAAATTTGTGCATGGGT
>NW_005286002.1:0-496 GCF_000412655.1 Myotis brandtii
TCCAGACGTACAAGCAACAAACTTCCTGTGGTATGCCACTTGTTGTTGTGCTTATTTGTTACGCAGCATTATCTTGGCAATAGGTAACTGACGGAAGGCTTTCCTGAACATTTGTGAAATCGTCTCTCGAGGTTTGAGCTAATGTTGGAAATGAAGGGTTGAGATACTGGTTATTGTAGTGGACACCTTTTGGGGTACCTGCTTGTCTATACGTAGTGCAATGACCTCTCTCCACCCTTCTCTTTGGGAATTCTTCTCCCATCCAAAGAAACAGGCCAGAAAGCCATGTCTGTACAATGTGATTGCTTCTCCCTCCTTCCTTCCTCAGCCACAATTGATTGGATTGGAAAGAGCACCTCACCCCACCTGGCTGTTTCAGAGCCTTTACTCTTCTTTGGAATTGAGACTAAAAGTTTCTTTAGTTTAACCTAGAATGGTCTCTTGATTGTAAGCACAATGGGAAGGGGATCACTCTTAATTTATTCCCAACATACTG
>NW_005286003.1:0-496 GCF_000412655.1 Myotis brandtii
ATGTGAGTGTGTGCACGTGTGTGCATGCACGCATACACCGCCTGGTCTCACGTTTAGAATATGCACCATCTTTCCAGGAGGAATGGATTCATAATTGACATAAGGCATTTAATTAAAAATGTGTCATCCCCTCATTAATGTCTTCTCCGAGGATGCAGTGCATCATGATTCTCCTGCATTAATAGGATGGTGTCTGTTCGCCCTCGAGACCCGCGCTGGCGGTTACAGAAGGAGGTGTGAGGGGGGCAGGAGAGGGAGGCCTGGCTTCCTCTTGCCCTTAGGGGTGCCCTTATAGGTCCCGTTTCAATGTGACAAGGAGTACACCTGCCCGTCTGCTCTCCTGATTGCATTTTCTTTTCCCAACTCAGCCCTGTAGGGGTCTTGCACACCCTACCCTCATGCTCCCCAATGGTGTGGAGCCAGGGTCCAGCCACTCCCAAAGGCTGGGGGTCCTTTAGGGCAAGTCCTTTGGACTAGATCAAGAGAGGACGTGGCC
>NW_005286004.1:0-496 GCF_000412655.1 Myotis brandtii
GATAAGGATTGGGAGGTTTCAACATTAATATAAACACTTGGTGCAGCATTCAGCACATAGTAGATGGTCAGTAAATGCTACTTGTAAAGAAAAACAGCATGGACACTTGCCCTCCATCAAGCGATAGACTTAGTTCCTGCCTGTCTCAGCCACACACAGACTGTTGTAGTCCACCTGCCATAGCAGGCGCTTTGCCGAGCCCCCAGGTAAGAGAGTGGTCTTGGTATTTACACTCTAGTTGGAGGAACATATAGTTGACTCCCCCCTCCCCTACAGGGAATGCATTCCAAGACCTGAAGTGGATGCCTGAAACCACAGATAGTACTGAGCCCTGCACATGTATGCTTTTTACTATACATATGTACCTATGATACAGTTTAACTTATAAACTAGGCACAGTAAGAGATGAACAACAATAATAAAAGAATAACTGCAACAATATACTGTAATAAAAGTTCTGTGAATGAGGCATCTATCCTATCTAATAAAAGAGAAA
>NW_005286005.1:0-496 GCF_000412655.1 Myotis brandtii
CCTTTTGTGTCTAGCTTATTTCACTTAGCATAATGTTCTCAGAGTTCATCCATTTTGTAGCATGTATCAGAATTTTGTTCCTTTTTTATGGTTGAGCAATATTCCATTATATGTGTATATCACGTTTTGTTTATCTGTTCAGCTGTTGATGAACACTTGGGTTATTTCCACCTTTTGACTATTGTAAATAGTGCTGCTATGAATATTGGCATACAAGTCTTTAGATGACTTTTTAAAAATAAAAATCATAGGGCAGCGGGAAGGGTAGGAAAGACAGAAATAGAATATGAATATGTTGCACTGTGGTGGGACACAGTGAGGAATTTGGGAGCAAGAGATACACACTTTATTAAATTGTCTTTTTGACCATGCTCTTAGGCATATGGAAGTAGGCAGGAGGGTTTAACTGAGATATAGTAATGCACAGGAAGACAGAAACAGATGGAGGTTGTGGGGACCTCATTATTTGGAGTGAGGCCAAATACCTGAATCTCCA
>NW_005286006.1:0-496 GCF_000412655.1 Myotis brandtii
CTAATGTACCCCTTTTTAACCAGGGGAGTTATGTAATGGAAAGTTATGTTATGTACTTAATATCTGGAGTGGCATTCAGAAGTAATGAAGATTGATCTGAGCCAAAGCAATCCTATAAACTGATACCATTGTATAGGATCTTGAGGTAACATCTCACTGAGAAAGATAGACCAGAAACTTGTTTTCACCAGGTTTAGGTAACTGGACAGTAACCAGTGAACTGTTTGGTCAATGGCAGTTACTTTCTCTGCTCACTAATTAATAATTTAAACTTGATATTCATAAGACAGGGCTAAGAAGGGAGAATCACTGGCTTAGCACTATTACTAATAAATGGTAACTCCTAAGTGTTTTATATTCCCAACACCTTCCATTTTTGGTATATCTATTTTTAAGTGAGGAAATTAAAACTCGCTTCTATTTTTTATCATGGAGATACTAGAGGCTGAGTGCACAAACCCGTGCATGGGTGGGGCCCCTCTGGGTGGCCTGCAGG
>NW_005286007.1:0-496 GCF_000412655.1 Myotis brandtii
ACTGCATTCAGAATGAAGGGCCCAGGCCCAGCTGCAACATGGGAGCTATGAGCCTGGTTCAGAGGCTGTCTGGTGGTTTACTAGGCAGACCTGGGTCAGAGGGTCAGAGACAAGGTCAAGTGCTACTTGGCGGGGGAGGGGGGACAGGAGGAGTTCATTTAGGAAGTTTGTCTCCTTTTATAGAGCAATGAATGTCTCCTCACCCTCAGAAATCTGGCTGCTCAAATTAGTTCGCTAAGCCAGTAACTCACAGTGGATGGGATGGGTTAACTTTCCTAGTAACACTTTTTTCCAAGCAAAACTGTATGCCATCCACCTCAGCTTCCTGGCATCATGACTGTTGTTCTCAGGCAACCAGCCCATGGGCTTGTCCTCCCCACCCCATGCCAGGTCAGGGATGAAAGGTGATTGGAGTGATTGGAGCTCTTGACTGTTCAAAATCACCGTCTATGTCACGGTTTGGTCCAGGCTTCAACCTGGGGGGGGGGGGGGGGCG
>NW_005286008.1:0-496 GCF_000412655.1 Myotis brandtii
CCCCCTACCCCCCTCCCACTTCCCTGAAACAGGTCCTAAGTGTCCCCTGTGCACGGGCCCGCCCTGCGCAGGAGGAAGGGGGACACTCTGTCACCAGGGACGGGAATGTGGCCTGAGAAGTTGCACAGACGATCTTGCTAAAGCCGCTGCACCTTCCCATCCCCTCTCACAGCACGTCCCCCTCGCCTGACCCCTGTCTGGTGAACGCCTCACAAATGCATGGTTTCTCTGTGCACGAGGTAGAAACTGCCTCTTCTGTGGCCCCTGTGTTTGGGTCTTCGTTCTCCTGTGAGGGCTCCGTGTAACTGTAACAATTTGATAAAATGATGTGCTTTTCTTCTGGTCCTTCTTGTAGATTAATTCCCAGCCCCAGCTGGGGCCCCGAGTAGGGTCCAGGAGATTTTTTCCTCCCCTGCAGCTGGAAATGATGCCCTTGTTATCAGACAGTGAGACTGCAAGCGCGTTTATCTTATGAGCCTTTGAGTAGGAAAATCTT
>NW_005286009.1:0-496 GCF_000412655.1 Myotis brandtii
TAAAAAATACTAAGAAAAATGTTTAATTAGGAAAATGCAATCAGTATTCATGTACACAAAATAATTAGCACAGCAGGCGGCTATTCAGTTGTTGATTAAAAGTATATATTAATATATTTGTAATAATTAATTAGCTACTGTGCTTCACTGTGAAGTGAAACCAGATGAATTATTTTTTGAGTTTTTAAAACTCTTTTATGTGGTAAAGTCTAAAACTTATCATTCAAAGATGTCTAGTTAGACCAAATCAATGAGAAATTGGCAAAACAGAACACATTTATTGGTTTATTGAATAGCTTTCCAGTGAAGGGAATGTAAAATATAAACACTTATGGATAAATATAACAGTAGTTGTACCCAAACTGGCACAAGCACAGCATCTCACCCCCCCGAATAGAAAAACCATAAACTCACAAAAACATACATTTAATGAATAAAGCTGCTAGAATTCAAAAGAAGATTATAGACATAGAAGGCCCATTAACTGTAACTTTGT
>NW_005286010.1:0-496 GCF_000412655.1 Myotis brandtii
AATATTTTCATATTCAGAGATAAATGCAGGAAATAAATTCTTCAAATATTTGTATTAAAATTTGTGAGGCTGGGTGAGGGGTGCAGACCATCTAAAATGGGATACTACCTTTATGCAACTGATTTTCAGCAAAAATAGGAAGAACTGTGGCAAGAAATTCTGGGGCTCTAGTAACACATTTATACTATCTTTCTACCAAGAAATTGAAGCAGCATTTTATTTTTATATTAGCGGTAGTTTCTCCAGAATGAATGAATGCTATTTGCCAAAAGAGAATAGCATTTTGCTCCTAGATTCATAGAAACTTTTATAGTCATCAGGGGCAGTTGTCCTTTACTACAGAAATATTACAAGACACCTAACTCAGACGCCTGACACAATTCCTTTCCTCACCAAATAGTACTCCATTAAGGTCACTGCAGAGATTCTAGCTTCTGGACAATCCTATATACTATATATACTATTATATTATACATTACACATACACATATATGTA
>NW_005286011.1:0-496 GCF_000412655.1 Myotis brandtii
GTCATATAGAACCCTTCACGTTTATTAGAGGAACAAGCTCATTTTACATTAAACTAAGTGCACAGTAATGAAAACTTCTATTGTGGATTACATACGTAAGATAACACATGTTCTGTAGGCTTCTGCATGGGAATTCTCCAAACAATGAGGAGTTAGGAGCTGAGATACTGTCAAGGGCCTTGCACATAGTGGGCACAAAAATTAATCCACATTCATGATGACTTGCATCTATGCTAAGCACTCTGCTGCTACCCCAGGCAGCCTTCTAGTCAACGAACTGAAAATGGATTCACTTTCTGATGGAATCCTAATGAAAACTTCTTTGATAATGGAAGTGTGCTCCTCCATTGTGAAAAATCACCATGAACTTCTCTGTTTTCTAGGGTTGAAATTTTAGTATAATGGTTTTACATTCAATGTAACTGTTGTTGTGTATAAAGCACTATTTTAAATTTTTTTATGGATTAGGTCATTTAATTTTCAGAACTCTAAGAGA
>NW_005286012.1:0-496 GCF_000412655.1 Myotis brandtii
CTCCTGGTCGAGGGGACAATTTGCAAATTAGGCTTTTATTATATTGAATTATTATTTATTAATGTATTTCCATACGAACAACTGTAAACATAATTTTTGCATACCATGAATATAGAAATAAAAATTTGTATATTTATCTTGTATCCTCCAACCTTACTAAACTCACTTTTGAACATGTGGAATATAGTTCTAATCACTGTTTTAATGTATTTGTTAACTCTCATCTTTGTCATTAAAGGTCAGGTTCAGTGGGGTTTTTTTCTCTTCATTTTGAATGTGTTTTCCTGCTTCTTTGCATGTCTGGTAATCTTTGATTAGATGCTAGATATTATGAATTTTACCTTGTTGGGTACTTGATGTTTGTATACTCCTAAAAGTATTCGTAAGTATTCTTTGTTCCTGGAATATAGTTATTTGGAGATAGTTTGTTCCTTTCAGGTGTTGCTTTCACAATGCCTTATTTATTTATTTATTTACTTATTTACTTATTTATTTA
>NW_005286013.1:0-496 GCF_000412655.1 Myotis brandtii
AGGACCGGTGGTGCAGGAGAGGCGGTGGCCCAGGCAGGTCCAGCACTGCGGCCCCTTTCACAGAGGTCATGGGAGAGCCCAGCACTGCCCAAGAGGCTGGGGCCATGGGAGAGCCAGGGGCCACACAAGAGGCCAGGGCAGCACGAGAGGGAAGGGCAGTGTGAGAGGGCGGGGCCATGCACATGGGCAGGGCTGTGGCCACTTTCGCAGAGTTGATGCTGGAGAGTCCTCCACACAGGTGGGTCCAGCACCGCGGCCCCTTCTGCAGTGGTGGCTCAGGAGAGGCCTCGGCGCGGGAGAGGCCGTGGCACAGGCCAGTTCAGCACTGCGGCCCCTTCTGCAGAGGCAGCAGGAGAGGGGGCTGCACAATCCCAGTTCCAGCGCTGCCCCTTCTGCAGAGGCAGCCACAGAGGTGCGGCTGGGGCTGGTCCCAGTGCCACGCCTCTGCAGAGTCTAGATAGGGTGCGACCTGCTGTGCCTCAACCTCCCACAGTCC
>NW_005286014.1:0-496 GCF_000412655.1 Myotis brandtii
ACAACACCTGTTACTGCAAAGATCTGTGGAAAGGATTCTAGGTATTACTTGACTAAAAGCTTCCTACATTTATGTTACCTCAATAAATGTAGGCACTCAATAAATATGGACAAAGCACATCTGCCATTGTCCCACACAAAATGTTTGTAGTCTTTACAATATGGACAATTATCTCCAGGACCTACCTAGTATCTTCTTGCTTTGCAATGCTCCCTGACCCAGCATTGTGACCATGGTGGGGCCATGTGCTTCCAGCCTCAAACCAGCAGATACAGCCTTCCCTTGTAGGTGACTCTTTCCTAAGGGTGGAAATCTTCTCATCTTGACCCTCCTTTTAATGGTTTTTGTTTCCTGCTTACCTTTTATTGATCTCAAGGCTTTACCCAGTTTCCATGTAGGATTTCCCTTAGGAAAAATAGCAAGAAAACCCATCCCTTTGCTTCTAAACCACAGTAGATGAGATGCTTGGGCTGGAAAAGACTCAACCCATCTGGAG
>NW_005286015.1:0-496 GCF_000412655.1 Myotis brandtii
GCCTGTTACTCTTTGAAAATAGAAGCCACAAAACACAAATTCTCTCAGCTTCCCAAACTCAAACTTGTTACCCTCTGTGGCCTCCTATGCTGTCCTCTCTCCCTTTCACTACACTAGAGGTGTCCTGTTCCCTTTCTGAGACGAAGTCCTTTCCCTTTGCTTAGAACCAACCCATTCTCTCTTACTTTTCAGTACACTCACATTATCTAATATGCCTGCTCTTTCACACCTAAAGTCTCTCAACTGGATCCTTCCCATCTGCTTTTAAGTATACTCAAGCCTCTCCAATTAGAAAATAAGCAAAAAATTGTGTTCCCTTGTTAAATCTACACCCATTCCCTCTCTTTGTCTCTTTCCTCTTATTGCAAACCTACTGAAATTTCAGCCCATTCTAATCTCACATCTCCAACCCTTGACCCACACAACTCTTGTTCAAGTCACCCATGACTCTCATGTTGCTAAATTCTTTTCAGAGTTCATCTCACTTCACTTCTCA
>NW_005286016.1:0-496 GCF_000412655.1 Myotis brandtii
AAAACTAAATACAGAGCCACAGTCATCAAACAGTGTGCTACTGGAACAAAGACAGATATGTAGAATAATAAAATAACAGAGAGATCACAGAAATAAACCTTTACATATATAGTCAAATGACTTTTGTTAAGGGCAACAAGATCATTCAATAAAAAAAGAACAGTATTTTCAACCAATAGTGTTGGCAGAAGTAGATGCTTGTATGCAAAGGATGAAGCTGAATAATTATACCACATATAAAAATTAAATCAAAATGGATCAAAGACCTGAATGTAAGAGCTACAATGGTAAATCTTTTAGAAGGAAACATAGAGGAAGGCTTTATGACATTGAATTAGGCAATAATTTCCTGGATATGATACCAAAAGCATCTGCAATAAAATAAAATATATATAAATTGGACTACAACAAAATTTAAAAACTCTGTGCATCAAATGACACAATGAGCAGAAAAAAGGTCAACTCACAAAATGGTAAAAAAAAATATTGCTAATCA
>NW_005286017.1:0-496 GCF_000412655.1 Myotis brandtii
CCAATGGCCCCAATACTGGGAGTAGATGGGCCCATTTCTTCAATGGCCCTGCTCCTCCTCAGTGAGAGGACAGAGGGGACCACAGCCACAGCGCACCTGACTCCCAACTTCTAGGCCAACATAAGCTTCCTCAGAAGCCTGGGAATACACATGAAGGAATGAGAAAATGGGCAAAAAACACGGGGGAAATTGCTGAGAACTTTTTATTTTGTCTAATTTCCAACTTGAACAATGGGGCTTGCCCTCTGAGGGTGAGTGGATCCTAACTGGGGTTAGCGGGTGTCTGTGGAGAGCATGTGGCCACTGTGAAAAGTCCCAGCTGTGGGGTGACACACCTTTTTTTAGAGAACTTCAAGCATTGGCTGGTTTGGAAATATAAGACTTAAAAGAGTGTCCTACACAAAGGGATTTAGGAATCTGATACTTTTTGTAAAAATTCACACACAAGGGAGCAAAAAAACAAGCATGACATCTGAAAACCTTACATAAGCTGAGC
>NW_005286018.1:0-496 GCF_000412655.1 Myotis brandtii
GAAACGCCATACTGTTTTCCACAGTGGCTGCACCATTATGTAGTCTTCATGTTGGTTTCCCAATAAGTAAGTTCCGTAAGAGCGGGAACTTCGTGTTCACTGTTGTATTTCCATAACCTAGCATAATAGTTGCTTAATAAACGTTAATTGAATGAATGTCTTCCTGGAGAATAAAGGCTTTACCACCCCCACACCTAACTTGCTGATATCCCCTTGCCCTCCCCTTTCTCAGTTCACCAAGGGACTGTGTTGAGGCCTCTTTGGTGTCTGAAATCCTTCCAGAGCACTGAGACTTCCCAGCCCATACTGGGCAGCCAGCTCCCCAAGTCCACCATGAGGCACTGGGTGCCCTGGGAGTTGACAGAATTGGTCGTTGTTCCTCCCCTACAGGTGCGCCCCAGGTTACGTGGGGAACCCCAATGTGCGAGGGGGCCGATGCCTGCCACAGAGTAAGTGGGACCATGGCCCCTGGTTGGGGTGATGGGCAAGTCAGGGA
>NW_005286019.1:0-496 GCF_000412655.1 Myotis brandtii
CCATTGGTTATGCTCATATGCATGCACACAAGTCCTTGAGGAGGTAAGAAATTACCTGTTTGTTTGTCTAGATTTAGGGCTCAGTGTGGACAAGGACCATGTCTTTTTCTTCACGTGGCCTCTACGACAGCTTTGCCCTCCGCCTAGGATGCTCTCCCTGAGCCCCTTTCCCGTGTTTCCATCAATTGGCCATTTCCAAAACCCCTTAGAGCACTTACTGGGAGTTGGCTTCCTCCGGGAAGCCTTCCCAGACTTCCAAAGGCTGGGGAGCCTTTTTGGTGCTACCAACGCATCTTGTACTTGTATTTAACACTTTATTGCACCATATTTCCTGGCTCCCTGTGTCCCTCCCAGATATTTAAACTGGGTCCAAACCTCAATTATACAGACAATGTGAGTTCTCACAGCTTCGTCCTGCTTCTCTCAGCCCCTGGGTCACCATCTATGCCTAGGGCTTGTGTTTTAGCCCCCAAGGAGACCGGTGCCATAGGTCACC
>NW_005286020.1:0-496 GCF_000412655.1 Myotis brandtii
AAAATCTGGCCTCTATCAAATGTGTAACTGAGGTCACTTGGGTAAATCCACATGTGCTGATGTGACAGAATATAAGGACCAAATGGGAGTCTGAGAAAAGACACAAAATTAAGGGGACGGGGTGGTGGGTCCCTTGGTTGTCCACACAGTCTGTTCTTCATTCTGGCTTGGTTGATTGACAGGCCTTCACTTCCCGACTGCACAGTTCCTTCACTTCCTCGCCTCCTGGGGGCTTCAGCTGAGCTCCACGGCAACCAGCCTCGGAGGGACTCCTAAGTCCCCTTCTCCTTCACAGCTGCTGCTCTGCAACAACAGCACCTCTACGTCCGGCTCTTGTCCTTCCACACTTCTGCATGGCTCCTTGCCTTCAACACGATTTTTAATTTAATATAAACATCCTTATTTCCCCCCCTCTCAGCCCAGCCCCTTCGGCTGTATTTCTCTCCCTGGGTCTGAACCCTACAGTCAAGATGCCAGTGGCTTAGATTTCTTTACC
>NW_005286021.1:0-496 GCF_000412655.1 Myotis brandtii
GATTCAAAGAGAATTTGGGAGGGAAGTAGCTATCCCTGGATGTTTCTTGAAAGGCACTAGAAGTTGGATCATCACCTGAGGACCACATAGTAATATCCCAAATTGAGGGTGGTTGGTATAGGCACACCACTTGTTCATATGCCCTGTCTACAAAGGAATCTTCCCTAAGAGTCCTGCTAGTCCATTCCTTCATTTCTCATGATTACCGAAGCACCTGATTTGTCTTTCTCTACAGCCTCAGTCTGTCTATTCCACCTTCTGAGTGACGTGTGTTCTGAATGTGCAATTCAAGGCCTAAGTATTAGCCCTAATTCAAAATGAACATAACCCAAAAAGATGGACAACAGTGACACTACCTGAATGATTTCTACTCTCCATTCTCTACTCTATTTTCTTAATCTATATATATAAAATGCTAAGCGACCGGTTGACCAATCAACCACTGGACCATTTGACCATTCGCTATGATGCACGCTGACCACCAGAGGGCAGACAC
>NW_005286022.1:0-496 GCF_000412655.1 Myotis brandtii
CCTGCCCGCTCTGGCGCCTACCTCCCCAACCAATATACCTGGGCCTTGTTTCCTACCATAGCTCCATTGCCAACCAGTTCCTGGGAAAGAGCAGATTCTAAAAGATTAATTGTGGAATGAATGAATGAATGAAGTCTTTCCTGCAGCTTGCCTGGAAGTAACATGATAGCAATGTGATGTGGATACATCCAACAAGTGAGGTTTCTGCCTAAATTAATGCTTTTCACCCCAACTTGTGTGGTCTCCATTTCTACCCCTCTTTGGCTAAGAACACCTGACAAACACTATTGGGTGAGACCAGTGCATCTGATCTCCTCCGCATTTCCAGGGATAAGACATACTTTTTAAAGAATATTTTTTAGTGTGACTCATTTCTCAGGAATTACAGGTGTAGTCTAAACATTCACATCATACCGTTCTGGTGGTTCAGTGATCCAAGAAGAAAGTTTTAGTCATGCTTAACAATGTATTAAGCATATCTTAACCAGATTTTTTT
>NW_005286023.1:0-496 GCF_000412655.1 Myotis brandtii
TTATCCATCCACCCACCCACCCATCCTAAGAGTGATGATTTGGAGCGCCCATTATGAACCAAGTACTCTTCCAGGTGCTAGACATACAGGAATGAGCACACATAGCTCCTGCATCCAGACACTTGCTGCACAGCAAATGGTAATATATAGAAACTATAATACAAAAGGGCAGGGTTTTGGAGTTAGCCTTAGATTTGATTTCTGCCTCCACCACTCACTTAATAGTTGGCTGTGTAATTTTGGGTGAGTTACTTAACTTTTCTGAATCTATTTCATCATTTGTAAAGTAGAGATAATAAAACTGGGAATATTGAAGGTAGGGCCTGATCTCAATAAATAATATTCTTCTCGCTCCATAAAAAAGGTACAAAAATGTGGCCTACAATACAGGACAGGGAGAGCTCCTTGAAGCCTGACAGCCTCAAGGAAGGCCTCTCAGAATAACTGACATTTGAGCCTGGCCGGCGTGGCTCCGTGGTTGAGAGTTGACCTATGA
>NW_005286024.1:0-496 GCF_000412655.1 Myotis brandtii
GAAAGAGAAGGAACTTGAGAGAACCCCGGGTACTTCCCCCAGGCATCCACCCAGGAGGCAGCTTTAAACAGCTCGGATGAGCTTGGGTGACCTTACAACACACATTCTCCACCCTGAACCCAAACTCCTGCATGTGGCTAAGGAGTTGGTCTACAAAAGAAATTACAGAGTCTTGGAATTTCAGGGAGGAATCCAGCCCTCACTCACATTTGGTCGACAAGTAGACAAAACACATAGAATTGATTAACTAGACCAAGGGCCATGCCTTTACCTGGAACTCAGATCTCACCAACGTGTCTACTTGGAGAAGCATATTCCTCTTGTGCTAAATATTCACTGGCCATTGTGGGAGCCACTAGCCACATGTGGCTATTTAAATCTAAATATGATGAATGGATAAGTAAAATTCAGTATGCTTATGCAAAAGAATACTCTTCAGCCATAAAAAGGAATGAAGTCCTGACACATGCTACAACATGGATGAACCTTGAAAACA
>NW_005286025.1:0-496 GCF_000412655.1 Myotis brandtii
CATTCCCATAAACGCTGTTTAAACATTCCAGTTTTCACCTAAACTTCCACCTTAATCCTGTCAACCTTAACATTTTTATATTCTATCAAAGTAATTGTAGCCTGCATTACTTCACCAGAGGATTTTGGTAGCATAGTGCATGCGGGGAGTCCCAGAAACATCTCAGAGCTCCCTGCCTCCCACTATTTTACCCACTTTTGTTCTCCCCCCCCCACCCCCTCCCACTATTTTACCCACTTTGCATTTGGCATTTAAGTTCCCAGCAGGGGGTTGAGCTAAGAGACCCTGATCCTTTTGTCAGTCTCTATTTTGATTACTCTCTCTGATTGTTGCCCCAGGCCATGCCAGGTCTGGTTTCTCATTAGAATCTTTGCCTTCCCTATGTTTTAAATTTCTCCAAATTTAGACTAAACTTGCTTGGGACCTTTAATGCAGGGGGATCTGTAGGGGTCCCTTTGGTCTACCCAATCTTATATATAGGGTGTCCCAAAATTCA
>NW_005286026.1:0-496 GCF_000412655.1 Myotis brandtii
ACATTTAGTGTATTTTTTCACTACTACATAAAATATTTCTCTAACAACTATAATTTTGTTATCTAAAAATATTTCAGAGAAACTTTCAAAAAGAAAAGTCCATATGTAATGTGGAAAGCTTAGGAGAAGGAACTAGTCTTCAAACTATGAGTTTTTCTGGTTTTGTTATTGGAGAATAACATGTCTTTTCTTTCCCTGTTGCTAGTGGGAGTATGATTCTTGGGGTATCGCTGGAAGCAGCATTTCTAGAGGTCGCCAGGGGAGGATGAGATGTGGTAGAAAGCTCTATTTCAGTGGGATCATATTCCTGCATTGCCAAACTCCCATTTCCCTTAGTTCAGTCATAGAAGAGGTATAGCTGGGGTTTTAGTAAAACTAGAAGCAAAGTCAGTATCCAGAGTTTCCTTTCCATGTTGGATCAGGTCCAGGATAGCATCAGGCTAGTTGCAGTCCATTGTGTGTGGAGATCCACATGGCCACGGGCCACACGGGAAAA
>NW_005286027.1:0-496 GCF_000412655.1 Myotis brandtii
CTGACTGGGGATTGAACCATGACCTCCTGGTTCATACTGATAGATCGATGCTCAACCACTGAGCCATGCTGGCCAGTTCAGGAAACATCTTAAATAGTATCAGTCTGCCCGAGTAGCCACAATACAATAAAGGACACACTGCATTTATCACTAAAAGAAAAACACCCAGGGAAATTTCCTGTCAGTTTTCAGATAAACAACCAAAATTAAAGTTTGGATCAGAATTTGTGACATTAGGTCACTACCAATCCACAGAGCGAACTGCTACTCTTCCCTCACTCTAGAATCTCACTCTAAAAGATTTCTCATCTTGGGTGTTGGAACACTTAAAATTTATACACAGAATTGTTTATATCTTTTATATGCATGTCTTTTCTTGAATCAGATGCTCATAAATGTCTACAGTTCCACAACAGTCTAAGACTCCTGCTCCAGGCTGTCCATTGGTCAAAACAGTTTAGTGACAAAGTCCACATTTTATAGCCTAGAATGAGCA
>NW_005286028.1:0-496 GCF_000412655.1 Myotis brandtii
TTTTAGGTTCACAGCACAATTGAGCAGAAAGTACATAGAGCTCCCATATGTACATAAAGCTCCCTTCCCGACAGATGCATAGGCTCCCCAACTGTGCACTAGAGTGATACGTTTGCCACAACTGATGAACCTACATTGACACAGCATAATCACCCAAAGGCCACAGTTTGCATTAAGGCCATTCTTGGCACTGTACATTCTATGGATTTTGACAATTGTATAATGACATCCATCCATTCAGGGTAGTTACCCTGCCTGCCCTAAACATCCACTGTGCTCTGCCTAGTCATCTTCCCTTCTCTCAAGCCACTGGCAACCGCTGATAGTTTTCCTGTCTCCATAGCTTTGCCTTTTCCAGAATGTCTTTATTTGGAATTATATAGTGTATCAGACTCCTAGTTTTGACTAACACTTATCTCCTCCCGGGACTTCATGCCAATAAACTTTTTCAGTGCTTAAAGATACCATCTTTGCCTTCAAAGAATTCATCATTAAA
>NW_005286029.1:0-496 GCF_000412655.1 Myotis brandtii
AGTTGGAATGGGAGAGGGGTGGTGAGGAATCAAGGTTTCCATTTTGGACATAAGTGTGAAGCCAGGGATCCCCACAGGCAAGAATGGCAGGCCCTGCTCCCCCTCCAGGATCTCCTGGGCAAACAGTGGAGCTGCCTCAGTGGCGTCCACCCTCTGCTTGCTCGCCCCCGGGGATGGGCGGCTCTCTCCACCGGAGGCAGCTTCCTCCCCCTCACAGAGCAGGACTATGACAAAGCACTTCTGCTTCTGACCGAGGCTCTGTCTCCTGGAGTCATCCCAGGACAACTGAGGGCCAGACTCGTCCGCCCCCGCGGCATGGTCTGCAGAGATCTGCGGGCCAGACCTCTCTGAGCCTTCGCTGCATTCCCCGAGCCCCTGCTCTGAGCCAGTATGTCAGCTGGAGACACAGGGGCCCCTGGCCAGGTGTGTGTGGAAGGGCGCAAGTAAACCAGTAATGACAACACGGAGTGACAGGTGATGGAAGGCGGCTGCGGGG
>NW_005286030.1:0-496 GCF_000412655.1 Myotis brandtii
ATAAACTTTAAGCTAGAGGTGCCATAACTTTGGGCTCCTTTTGCTGAGACCATCAGGACAGGAAAGCAGTCACCATCCTGGCAGATGTAATTGATCCTAATCATCAAGAGGAGATATGCATTTTTGTACCCATTGTGGAAGGAAAGAATACATTTGGCTATCAGGTGGTCCACTTTCTTGTTTAATTGTGATGGTGAATAGACAAATATAGCAGTTTGATCGGATTATAGCCCCTGGGAGATCAGAGGAATGAAGGTCTGGGTTACTCAATCAGGCAAGCCTCTTAAGCCTCCACAACTTCATTGCCAAGGGTGAAGGGAATCTAGATGAGCTGTAGAGGAAATAAAAGATGAGTATTAGTTATATCCCCAAGACCAATTACAGTGATGGGGACTGTAGCTCATTCCTCTAAACTTTTTTTAGGTTTCCCTAGAATACCTGTTCCTAGCTGCAGTGAGCATATTATATAACACTAGAGGCCCGGTGCACAAAATTC
>NW_005286031.1:0-496 GCF_000412655.1 Myotis brandtii
GGGGTGCAGCCACCTCCCCCTGCCGAGGCGTCCTCGTGGTTTGTGTCTGGGACAGTGGTGTCTTTCTCCTGCCCTGACCCATCCTCCCACCCCCACCCATGTCCTTGCATCTCTGGGAGGTTTCAGTGATGGGAAAGGTCAGACCGAGTAGGGACTGTTTCTCCCCATTTTCTGGAGGTGGAGACTGAGGCCCTCTGGAGGCAAAGAGGCAGGTTCCGGAACCCCGAGGAGCTCCTGCCTCCTCCCACTGACTGTCAGGTTTTAGGGGTAGGCCTACCAGCCCCAGCTGGTCTGAGGTCCTACCTTCACTCCCTCCCAGGACCTGGTCCTGCAGGCAAGCAGGAAGTCGGTGCCTTGGCTAAGGTGTCCCACTTCCCAGCTCCGGCCAGTTTTGCTGCAAGTCATGTTGCCCCGACCTCATTGTCGCTGTACCAGATGCTGTGAAGACCATTCTGGCCCTGCCAGTAGCAGAGAGAAGGGAGTGGCTTGCAGGGGG
>NW_005286032.1:0-496 GCF_000412655.1 Myotis brandtii
TTGCTGGCAATTTATCTGTGAAAATTATAATAATTTCACAAGTCAATACCATACAGCATAATATCTCTTTAACAAGCCAATAACGAAATAACATACTCCAAACAAATGATAGAGTAATCACAGTATTGATGCAGGCAAGGGGAGATGAAGGAATCGTGTTCACATTAAATATGAGACGTACCTTTTTACGTGAGGAGGCACGTTAGGAGAAAAGGCAACCAACCAAGAGCTGATCTCCAGCCACCAGCACAAACAGAATGTTGCCTGTTGCTAGAGCATGTTGCTAGGGAACAAATACAGGAAGACACATGCTTCCATTCCAGGAGGAGTCACCTCACCAACACAGGAGCAACTGTCCCCAAGGATCTTCAGAGAGTTTTAAGGTTAGTGAAGGGTCACCTTGCTCAAACCCAAACTCAAATGGCCCTCACAAAGTCTCAGCACAGCTGACCTTGAACAACACGGTTTGAACTGATCCACTTTACACTTGGGTGTT
>NW_005286033.1:0-496 GCF_000412655.1 Myotis brandtii
CCCAAACACTTATTCTGTAAGTACAAACATGTTGTTTGTTGACCTTGTTTAGACAGACGGAGAGTTTGAGGAGGTGGGGCCCACGTGACGTGATTTCGGGGACGGAGAGGCCTGTACTCCCTGGTGACCTGTGGTTTCCGTCCTTCCCAGACCCCGAATTCCAGAGTGGTTGTTTACAACCGATGATTATAAATTTGGACAAAATCAGGTTGGGCCCTGCGGAATGTGAGGGTTTGACCAGCAAGGCAGTGTGAAGAAGAAACTAGCATGATAGACTTCCAGGAATCCCCACAGTCTTCACGGACTTAATCAATGTGGTTTAGGTGAGGGAGAATGTTCGTTCCGTGAGGTTTGGGAAGGTTCCTCTAGAAGCGTCCGCACTTGAACAGGTCCTTTCTGAAGCACCGCTGACCTTGTCAGCCCCACCCCAGAGACCCAGTGTCCCAGGGGCTTAAAGTGAAAGGGGACAAGCAGCCCGTTGGCCAGGAGAACAGCC
>NW_005286034.1:0-496 GCF_000412655.1 Myotis brandtii
CATAGACCCTGGAATTGTATAGGAATATGTATGAAACACTAGGAATACATGTACATAGAGCATTAATTTCTTTGAGGCAGTGTTCAAAAACTTAAAAATCACTTTCAAACAGCTGTGAAATGACCAGTATACTGATTACGTTTATATTTCCAGTTCAATACGTTGGCATTTTTAAAGTAACCTGCTTTAAACCCTTAAAGATTCAAGTCTATAGAGCTCAGAAGACTATTTGAGTTTTGTTAATAATCTTAGAATTCAAAATAATAGAACCTGGATATGTATAGGATTGCATATAAAACACTATGAGTACATGTAAATAGAGCCTTAATGTATGTGGGGCAGTGCTCAATCTAAAAACTCATCTTGAAACAGCTGTGAAATAATGAGTATACTGATTATATTCATATTTCCGGTTCAATGACTTGGCGTATTTAAATTAACTTCCTTAAAACCCTTAACAATTCAAGTCTATAGAGCTTAGAAGACTATGTGAGTT
>NW_005286035.1:0-496 GCF_000412655.1 Myotis brandtii
AACAGCAAACATAAATCCGTCTGCTTACAACCCCAGGAAGCCGCGAGAGAGGTGACCTCGGAGGGAAGGTGACGCCTCATTGGCTGAGCTGCGAGCCCTGGTCACCGCACCTGCCCCCTGCGGGCGATGAGCTGGTCACACGGCGGCTCAGCGAGGGGGACTCACGGGAGGAATTCAGGAAGCAACACGCCCACAGCCCCAGGGTCGGTCAAAAAAAGCAAAAAGCAGGATTAGCCAAAGAACCTCGTATTGAAAAGATTGAAAAGACACATCGATCAAGTCCTAACTGAGTAAATGACAACAGAACATCCGCCCTGTGGTCCCTGCGGCCCCTGGGCCGTGGGCCTGGCCCGTGCTGGGCTGGGCGCTGAACAGCGCTCTCCTCGCTCGTCCTGTGCACCCACCGCAGGCGGAGACCCGTCACGCGGACGCACCGCAGCTCCAGGCCCAGGAGCTCAGGCACAAACACAGAACACATTCCAGGAGGTTAATGACG
>NW_005286036.1:0-496 GCF_000412655.1 Myotis brandtii
TGTACCTTGACCACGGATCAAACCCGAAACCTTGGCATTTCAGGGCTACCTGACCAGTGCCTTATTTTTCTGTTTTTAATGTTTCCTTTCCCTTGTTTTGGCTTATTTCCATATTGAAAGACCAAATACCCTAAAATATCTGATCAATCATCAAAAGCTGAAAACAATCTTTATTAGAATTATAAAGCCCAACCCAATGATTGCCATTGATGGGAATTTAGGCATTGTTCCCTCAGATGAATTCCCATGTGGTTTACCCTTGCTTCATGAAGAAAATATCATTATTTAAACAAACAGACATCCATGAGCTTATTTGCCATTCAAAATTTTACACTAGCTTTTCTTTTCTCAAAAATAAAAAATTATCTACCTAAAAATACCCCTGAGGGGAACTGGGTTTTATTAGTCAGAACTTCAAGTATTATAGTGAACTGAAATTTAAAGGGTACATTTTAAAGTCATGATTTTTTAGGAATATACAAATTTAAAAGTTCCC
>NW_005286037.1:0-496 GCF_000412655.1 Myotis brandtii
TTGGTTCAATATATCCCAGGAATGTGGCACAAGGAATGGAGAGATGCGTGTATATTTTAGATTTATAAAAGGTTAAAATATTTTGAATATGTAAGTAAATTTTGGAAAGAGGGGCTGAGAACGAAAGAGAAGTGCAACATGAAAGCTACAGTTCTGGTTTAGGTTCCTGGAAAGACGGTGTTGGACATACACACAGGGCATGCAGGTAGTCCAGTATAACGGAGTCAAGGAGAGTGTGTGGGCAATGGTGGACACTAGGAGAAACGGGAACAGGGAGTTGGGGCAAATCCCCACTACAGATATTTATATTTTCTGACCTTGCAGGAGGTTGATTTTCCCCCCTTCACTTTGCTGAATCATCTCTATGACCTAAGATAGGAGTTGGCAAACTATGGCTTGTAGACCAACTCCAGATTGACACTAGTTTTACTTAATAAATTTCATGGGAACATAGCCAGGCTCACTCATTTACATGTCTCTCACTATCTCTGCACTA
>NW_005286038.1:0-496 GCF_000412655.1 Myotis brandtii
GTTCTAGAAGTAGTTTTATAAACGTATTGTATCCTGATTGCCTGAACTGGGTTACAACCAGATAGGGGCAGTGTCATGAGTATCTCAAACCCTTACCAAGTGTCTGTTTCCAACCTCATAGCTGGGACTGCTGCTCTCACCTCCAATGGACAAATGAGCATTTGAGATGTTAGAATGAGGAGTCTATTTCTAGAATAAATTAAATCTTGCCTGTGTAACCTAGAGAAATGTATAAATTTTGTTCTATAAAGGGCTAAGTATGTTTTGGGGAGATGTTTTCCTTTTAAGTACAGGTACATTAAGTACTTTTAACCATTATGTTTATATATCGATATTCTTTTCCTATGGCTAATTAAATAAAAAGGGGGGGGCAGAAAAAGAATTAAAGCATAATTTGTCAAAAATAAATGTGCCACAGGACAGTGATTTGATTCCAAGCATTGTGTGTGCTTAAGAGCTACTTTGCTGGACTAAATTATAAAGTCATAAAACTGTG
>NW_005286039.1:0-496 GCF_000412655.1 Myotis brandtii
TGACTGACATTACGTACCGTGGCCTTTTGCTTTGGTTTCTCCATCTCTTCCTCCATCAGCCTGTGGGGACACTGTAAAGGGCTGGTTGATGTGGTTTGAGTAGTTGGGTTGTTCTGTTGTTGTTTTATTGTTAAAGGCAGAAGTAAAGCTGAGCAATCTGGAGTACCAAAACCTAAGGTTTAAAGAAAGTATATATTCTTTTAAGATTCATTAATGGTCATTAACATCGAAGTCTAAGACATGAAAATTTAACAGTAAGAATATTATAGAAGTCTCTTGACTTCATTATAAAAATATGTAAACAAATACATACCAGTAAGGTTTATAAACCCAGGACCATGATAGATAGCCAACATGAATTCACTCATTCATTCCCCAGAGCTGAAGTTTTTAGTCCTTTTTAAGGATGAGAACTGAACATTAGAAAGGCTGAATGATTTTCTAGGCATTGGCAGAGTTAGGATTTGAACCTAATTCATTCTTAACCAAAATCTCT
>NW_005286040.1:0-496 GCF_000412655.1 Myotis brandtii
TAGTGCTAGACATGAGTGCTCAGCAGGCATGGATTCCTCTGGGTTGGATCCATTTCATGCACAGTTGTCAAAGCCTGACCTGTCCTGATGTTAATTTTGTGAATACTGTACTTGCCTGTGTAGCAAGCTAAATGGTGCAGGATTAACTGTTCTCATTTCTGAGCTGTGAAGTGTTGAAACTGATCAGGAAATGAAGGCAGAACGTCCATCCTCTGGGAGAAGAATCAGCCCGTCTATGTTGCTGCTGCTCTTGGCTGCCGGTTGGAATGCAGCTGTTAAGGCAGCTGTTTAACTGTTTGCCCAACTTGAAAGGACACTGCCAAGTGGCAAATATTTTTCATAACAACATTTCACTTTTGCTGAGAACAACAACTGTGTCCTTTATTGAGCTCCGGCAGTGTGCCCAACACAGCTGACATTATTCAGCAGGTTCACAACCTCGGCTGAGCGTGGATGCTCCTTTCCACTGTGTGTGTGTGTGTGTGTGTGTGTGTGT
>NW_005286041.1:0-496 GCF_000412655.1 Myotis brandtii
AAGAAAGACCAACATTGTGGTACTTTAATGAGAAAACTAGGAAAAGGCAGTTTCAGTATGTAAAATAAAAATGGCTGTCTGAATTGTAAACACAATGTATAGGGTCTAATATGTGACATTCTGAAAATTTTATTAAAATTATATCTCACAATTATAAAACTAATCAGGAACTACATTTTAAACATTTCTATAATCCAGACTGAGCTTGATTTATTAGTTTGCCAAATAAGAGTTTTATCTATGGAAAAGTTCATAGGAACAATAACCCCACATGAGGCAAAAGCTGACAAAACTGGTCTGGCCTCCCAGGATTCAAAGTAAGGGCACATGTAATATTTCTTTTTAGGCCTCGCAATGTTCTGGTTGATTTCTTAGGGTCTGATCTTTTCAAATAAAGGATAACTGGAAACATCCAAAGATGTCCTTCCAACATGGGATGTGTGGCAACTACATATCAAAAATAGATCAGACCTTTTTGCTCCAATTTCAAGGGGGG
>NW_005286042.1:0-496 GCF_000412655.1 Myotis brandtii
CGCGTGTCATAGGTTCGCCATCACTGCTCTAGCCCGTGTGACTTGCAAGCACTTGAAATGTGACTAGTGAGGCTAAGGAACTGACTTTTTAATTTTTTTAAATTTAATTTAAATGTAAACAGTCACAGGTAGCTGGTAGCTATTGGGTTGCAAAGAGCAGTTACAGAGCTTTCCATTTCTTTATTTTTATTAATGATATGATGTCAATCTCATCTGCAAGTTCATTGCTGACAGGTCTTAGGACAGATGGTTCCCCTGGGAAGAGTGATTTCTAGGAGCTCCTTGCAGCTGAGGGGCAGTGTCCTGCCAGCTCTCTGACCTCTTAGTCTCTGACATCAGGGGCCAGGCAGCTGTCGGGTGACCATGACTGACAGCACACCAAATGCCAGCAGAAGGACATGAAGCATTTCTTGTTCATCACTCATGTTTCCTTCTTCGTAAAAATGTGTTGTCTGCAGGCTCCTCTTTCTCTAGTACAGGCATGGACATGACACGA
>NW_005286043.1:0-496 GCF_000412655.1 Myotis brandtii
TGTCATCACGTGGTGTTCTCCCCTTACATGTCTGTGTGTATGCTGTCTTCCATCTGTACATGTGGGTCTTCGTATAAGAACACCCATCATGTGGGATAAAGGGCTCAGCCCACTTCATCCAGTATGATCTCATCTCAACTTCTGTAATTACATCTACACCCACCCTATTTTCAGATAAGGCTATATTCTGGAGTTCTGGAGGTTTCAACATACACTTTTAGTGGATACAATTCTACCATAACAGTACATGACAATTTTAGTATTTGGAACCAGCACCATTCAAGACATGTAATCATCTTATGTCCATCCCACTCTTCTGTAATGTTAAGGTTATTCTTTTTGCTTAGGTTGAGAAACAGTCAATTTTGTAACTAAATATTCACTTATCAACTGAGAAACTTTAATGTGTGGAGTTGGGATGACAACTTCTTTCTAAATTGGCAATTTCTTTATAAAAACTGCTGTAGTTCTCTCTCTCTCTCTCTCTCTCTCTCTC
>NW_005286044.1:0-496 GCF_000412655.1 Myotis brandtii
GCAGGTCTGTGAGCTGGGATCACAGGAAAACTGCATTTAAATTTTTCCTAGTCGCTAACTAAAATTTAATATTACGATTAGCTGAACCTATAACTTTTCATCAATAGACAAGACAGATATTTTCAGATCACATTACCCTGGTACCACGATCTCAAAAACTGTCCACACTCCTCGTTGCTTTGAAAGCACAGGACTTGTCAGTCCTCTGCCTGATCGTGTTGTTTAATTTATTACCATAAAGGCACACATACTACTGTATTATACTTCGGGCATGCGTTTTGATAACTCTATTTCAATATAATTGGTCCCTTCGTTATCTTATTTATTCTATTTTATGGACTTAAAAACTTTACTCTGGGAAGAAGTCCGTGGGCTTTTCCAAACAGCCCAAGGGGCCTATGCACCCCTCCCAGGTTAAGGACCTGTCTCATTTGGACAAAATGATCCAGTGTTAAACACTAAAGCTTGAAAACTTTTATACCATATCTGAACCTCA
>NW_005286045.1:0-496 GCF_000412655.1 Myotis brandtii
TTTTAGCTCTTTCCCTGGCATTTCTTCCTTTATTTACACTTTATTTATCTCATGCCTTTATACTCTTTTAGATTTGCACTTTGTCCTTCTCACTTGTTCTTATCCAAGGAGTCTGACCTGTATGGACAACATATTAAGAGGTCCTCTTAAGTTCTAATGAGCTTACTGTGCGAAGTCTGCTGGAAAAGATCAGAGGAAGGAGAGAGAGTTCAGTGAGTTCATTCCCATTTCTCCTACAGAAGGATCACCTCTTGACCAAGCAGCTTTCTATACAAGGCTCTCTCTTTGATTCCAGAAGCCATATTTCTTTCCTCAATTTAGGCCTGGGGATGGTAATAGGTTAACTATTTCTAGCTCTGGACTCTGGTGACAGTTCCTGTGATTTCTTGGTACTGTGCCCGCACCTTGGTAAATAGTTTATTTATTAGATCCTCTTCTGATTATTCCAATTGGAGCATGTCATCTATTTGATACCCCAGGGGATCAGGCCTAAGCC
>NW_005286046.1:0-496 GCF_000412655.1 Myotis brandtii
AAAAAAATGTTCATGTATATGAGATTAATATATCAGTGGTGACAGTGACAACTCTGAGAGAAAAGAGTGGTGGACAGTGTTTCATGCTGTGGAACATGTATTTAAATAGTGCTCTGCCAGCTGGGGAGATTAAGGAGCCCAGTAATCAGGGATATGATCATTCCATCACTATAATATGTGCAGCTTACGGTCGTCTATAGGTGATCCCATATTCTTCCAAGATGTTAAATTTCAGCTATAAGGCATTGACTTCCAAATCTACATCCCTAGACTTGATTGCTATTCTGAGTTCCAACCAATAAATCTAAGTCTCTGAGGACATTTTTCTTTGGATATGGGCAGTTGCTTTAACCACATTTGCAAACTTCTAACATAATGAAATTTTTTAAAGCATGGGCTGTAGAGCCAGATTGCGGGGTTCAAATCCTGACTCTTCTACTTTGCAAGCTGTGTGACCTTGGTCAGATTACCTAGCCTCTTTGGGCCTTAGTTTTTT
>NW_005286047.1:0-496 GCF_000412655.1 Myotis brandtii
GTATACAGGAAAACATTCTTAATCATGGTCCCTAAGGGAATTGGGACCATAGGCTCTACTGATTGGTTTGGGCCAGGGTACAGAGCAGTTGATCTTTGAATCAGGTCTGCATGTCAGCCATGGCGTCATTCTGTCTGGTTTCCTGAGGTTGTGGCCGGTAGGGTCATTCTACTTTCATGGGCCTGGGGCTGAAACAGAACTGAAGTTAAGATGTTATCTTTAGTTTGACTGAAACTCTATTTCTGTGGTCAACAGGCTTGAGGCTTTGTTCGTAAGACCATTTGATGCTGGCCAGAATATAATGTCCTAAGGGCTAAAGATGAAGGTGGAGTAGACCTGAGGATGTACAAAGGTGGAAAGGTCTGGTTGAAAGGAGACCAATGGGTCATAGGCTATTCGAATGGACAAAGCTAGCTTGAATTAAGGAAAAAGTTATATTAAAGAAATGAAGCTCATGGCCGGCGTGGCTCAGTGATTGAATGTCGACCTATGAACC
>NW_005286048.1:0-496 GCF_000412655.1 Myotis brandtii
GATGGGCTCCTTGACTTGAAAGAAATATTTCAAAAGTATCTCAATGGTACAAGAAGTTTGTTAGGAAGGACCGATTTTGTAACCCTCTTTCCCACCATGAGATTTATTGCCATGACTCAGATGCATTCTGCTGATTTCCCTCAATCATAATGGGTAATATTTTTTTTATCTCCACTGAGACATCTATGGATTTTTGATATTTAGTTACAACATGTCAATGATGACAACAACAAAGGTAGTAGCAACAATTACTGCATTCTCACAGTATTACAGGCACTGTGCCAGGCACATTCCTGCACATCTCTCTTTTAGTCTTTACCACAATCCTGATACATACCTTTCTATTCATTTTATATATTAGAAATCTGATCTTCTGGGAGCATGAGTAAATTATGTGGAGTCACACAGGTTTTAATTGAATGACAGGAATAATTGAATGACAAAGCCAGGACTATCAGATTCTACACTGAGTGGCCAGATTATTATGACCACCTGA
>NW_005286049.1:0-496 GCF_000412655.1 Myotis brandtii
CGTGTTTGTTTCTCCCAAATAAACAACAGGAAATGTGTTAATAGGGAAATTTGAAGAATAAATTTCATAAAGAAAATACAATAAAAATAATATTTGTAATTATAATATAACTAAAGAACAGATAAATTAGAACCGTAAATATCAGTGCCAAATTTGTGGACCATTTCTTAAAAATGTATGAGATTTCAAGAATGGCTTTTTTTTTTCTTTTTGATCAAGTGATATAATGTGAATTTTCATCTTTAGACTGTTAATATGGTGAAATAAATACATTGATTTTTCTAATGTTACACCACTCTTGCATTATTGGAATAAATGATAAATCATGGTAGCATATTATTATCTGGATATATATTGCTGGATGTGATTTGCTAATATTTTTGTTTGAAGATTTTTGCATCTGTGTTCAATAGGATGATTGGTCTGTAGTTTTGTTCCTTTCTCCTTCATTTATTTTTGATAATGTTTTCTGGTTTTAGTATGAGGGTAATTTTTA
>NW_005286050.1:0-496 GCF_000412655.1 Myotis brandtii
GGGGGGGGGGGGGGGGGTAACCAGCATTCAGTTTATAACAAATGGGGAACGGATCAGCAGGAGAGGGAGGGGGCCAGCTGAGGGGCTGTTTTCTACAGAGCTGGGGGAGGTGAGAGAAGCTCCCTGCTCACAGATGGGCCCCCCAAGCAAGCGGGGGTCATGAAAACATTTTCAGAAGGAGCTTTTCAGGCAGAGGCACAGCAAGTGCAAAGGCCCTGGGATAGAAATGTACTTGGGTGTTCAAGGCCAGTGTTGCTGGACTGCAGGGTCTCATTCGCAGAGGAGAGGGGGGAACATCAGGAGACAGATAACAAACGAGTCACTGTGTGGATGAGCAGAAAACAGACAGCAACCGTAGCTGTGCTCCCCTCCGCATTCACAGGAAAACATCAAGGGACCTACACAGCACAGGTGGGCTGGCGTGGGAGCAGTGGTGAGCTCTGAGCAAGCAATACAAAAGCTCAGTCTCTGGCCTGAAGAAGGGGGATGGGGAGCA
>NW_005286051.1:0-496 GCF_000412655.1 Myotis brandtii
CGAGTCAAAAAGTTTGCCCACCCCTGATCTAGTCTCTCTGTTTCCCAGGACTTAGCATAGGTGGGACAGGCCGAAGCTGGAAAGGAGCAGCAGGCTTCAAGCATCTTCAACTAGGAGCTCTCTTTCCTTCCCCTCCTCTGGACTCGCTCCCCAAGCTCCTTGTCTGCTTCCCATTCATGTCACTCTGCTCAAACACCCAACTCTCCAAAACCAACTGAGTGTCTTATAATTCGATTCAATTCTGACACAGTTATGCAGATCCCACAACCCACAAGACTGCCCGCCCCCCCACCTCAGATGCCAGCTGCAAGTCTAGGGTCTCCCCAAGCCACCCACACTTCTGCCGGGATGACTACACATTTGTGGGTTCCCACAAGCTCCCCTTAGGCTTGGTAATTTCCTAGAACAACTCTCAGGACTCAGGAAGGTGCTATATTTGATTACAGTTTTATAAGAAAGGGTACAGCTCAGAAATAGCCAAATGGAAGAGCTACAT
>NW_005286052.1:0-496 GCF_000412655.1 Myotis brandtii
TTTAAAAAGTTTGAGGACCCCTGCCCTAAAAGATCATTAGCTTCATAAAAACATCTGAAGGTCACACTGTTTTAAACTTACAAAAAATAATAAAAGCCTCTCGTTAGAGCCTGTATGATCTGGCCTTTAAAAAATAATTCAGTGACTTGCTCTTCCTCTGAGCTCCTGTTGAATGATCACATTCTAACCAGCAGGAACATTTCCACAGGGAATTTCCCACAAAGCAATGGGTTTCAGTGTGGGCAGGGACCACATGCAGATGCTTTGTGAATTCCCATCCATCTTGCAGAGAAAGGCAGGAAGCTCCATCGGACTGAGTGACCCTTTGCTCTCTGATGGGCGGGGCTGGGGAAAGGGCTCTTTCTTGGATGTCACTGGCTCCTAATGGTGGTTTTGTACAAGGCATCGCTCCCTTAAGGCACTTACTTGCTTTAGTGATCCTCATAACCCAGGGTTTTTTTTATTTTTTATTTTTTGCCAGCTGGGAGGTTTCCCA
>NW_005286053.1:0-496 GCF_000412655.1 Myotis brandtii
CAAACAGGGCCTGAAGGGCATTGACTTCAGACAGTAAACCCTGGATATTCCTGTTTCTGCCCTCTAGATCTCGTGCAAGTTTCTGTTGTGGCAAGTCTAGCTGGAAACATTCAGGGAATTGAATCCTGGCCAATGTAATTGAACTTAGCAAACTAACTCAATGAAACACCAATCTCAGGTATAAATAAAACATGGTAACCCTCTCCCCACAAAAGGATACAATGTCCCATTTTCCATCTTTGGATGATGTTCATTCTTTATCTGTCTGAATCACACACTCCCTTTTATATCCTTTAACTTAAATATGGCAGTATGAAGTTTACTATTAACATACCTTATTTTAAATGATTGGAGGATAACAGGAGGGAAGGAAAAAATGGGCAATGCACTCACCAATTTATTCATTATCACAATTAGAAAGGAATGTTTACAACTATTACAGGCCTCATTCTTGCAACTGGTTATATCATTGTAGTTGTTATCTATAACAACTTCA
>NW_005286054.1:0-496 GCF_000412655.1 Myotis brandtii
CTCCCACCATACACATACAGACGAGTTCACATGAGCAAGGACAGATGGTTGGTGGGCTGTTTTAAAGAGAGTTGAAAAAACAAAGGTGACGCATGCTCTTCTTTGCCCTAAATCTGTGGGTGACTAATTCTCCCTAAGGGGACCCAGGTCCCTTGGCTGAAGATCAAACCACTTTATGGCTGTTGAATCCAGACTTAGGTCCTCAGAGAGAGAGGCCGTTTCTGAGCGCTCATCTCTGAGGCGAGGCCTGGATTAGGTCCCTCATTTAGCCTCCACAACAACTCTGAGCGATGGTATCACCCCCATTTGACAGATGAGGAAAACAGAGTCTTGACCTGCCTGGTCTCACAAAGACCGGATTCAAGGCCAGGTCTCTGAGTTCTGTCCAGAGCTTTTCTTTCTATGTCACACTCAAGACTTTTTAACTACGTAGAAGTCAAAATAATGAACATCTTTTCGTTTTTTTTAAATCCTCACCTGAGGCTATTTTTCCATT
>NW_005286055.1:0-496 GCF_000412655.1 Myotis brandtii
GGGAGGGCTGTCCTTGTCCTCATGGCTGAGGCTGGTGGCTTTCCCTGTCTGTTCGCCCATGGAAGGCAAAAGAGAGGAGGTCCGGGGGAAACAACCGGTTTTAATCAAATGACATGGAAGTTGCACACGGCCCTTCCGCTCACCTGTCAGCAGGAATGTCGCCATGCAGGGCCACACTGCTGCAAGGGAGGCTGGCAGTGTAGTCCTTAACTTTGGCAGTTGGGAGTCCAACAAAAATGGGAAAGAGGATCGAGGGGACAGTGTGCAGCTCACCACACCGCTGCCCTCAGTGTCTTCTCCGGGCCAGACGCCATGGCTGCAGCTGGTGGGTGTGCCTCCTTTCCTGACGACAGGGTCCTGCTGAGGGTCAGGGCAGCTTTACGACAAGCGATACCGTCATTTTCTCCGGTGCAGCCTCCTTCCCCAGGCGGCATTCTGCCCTTGATTGCTGTCCTCTGGGTGTCCCCAGGCGACGGAGGGAGACCCTGAACGCTGG
>NW_005286056.1:0-496 GCF_000412655.1 Myotis brandtii
TTGAGAAATAAAGCAAAAGAATGGGATAGAGGAAATGTCTGAACATCACCATTCCTACCAATAAAGCCTTCATTCAAGAACCCAATGGACTTTTTCATACTGGACCCCATCAGTAAAGGCACAGCAATGCAGGGCTCCCACAAGGAGAGTTTTCATTGGCCCTATTTAATGGAGGTGAGGGGAAGGCAGTGGTACTGGCTCTACTTACAAGTATCAGATTAGCCTTGTCATGTTGTTCTGTTTCATAATTCGAGAAAACCTGATTTTGTTCACTAAACTGGAATTCAGCAGGAGTTCAACAGCACCCCTCATTTGGAATAAGAACTATAAGTCAGTGGAATTGGCCCTTTACTTTTCTTATTAGGGTGTAACAACCACCTTCTGTTAATTACAGAAGCTTTGCTTCATTTTTCCGGAAACACTGGTTAGGGCTGTTGTAAATCAGCAGCCAATCGGCTTAGCTACTGCTGGTAAACAAGGGCCGGGTTCTGCTCTC
>NW_005286057.1:0-496 GCF_000412655.1 Myotis brandtii
CTCTCTCTCTCTCTCTCTCTCTCTCTCCATCCCCCTTAAATAAATTTTAAAAAATTAAAAAAAGAAGAAATAATTTTTTCCAAAGAAATTGGCTATAATAATGAAACTAGCTTAAAAAGCATTAGTAACAGCCTGGTGCTAGAGCCTCAGAAAATATATATTACCTGATAATTTTCCTAGCCCTGCCATCTCTTCTACTTGTACACTTCTTTTCTTTTGTACTATTATTTGCCATTGTAATTATGTAATTCATTGCAATATATCACCTTATTTCTTATTTTAGATCTTTGAAAAACAAATATCATGTTCTCTTTTCTTGCAGTACTTTTCATGTAGCTTATTCATCACCATTTTTATATTAAATAATGAGAAAGAAATAAAAAGATGACATCATATATTTGAAGCCACATTTCCATGCTGCGGGCTATCGAATCGATCCATAAGAGAAGGGGACAAAGGGTGGCCTGCTCTTTTAAGCAGTGGCTGGTGCCAAGGG
>NW_005286058.1:0-496 GCF_000412655.1 Myotis brandtii
GCCTGGTGATAAAATGTATTTGTGGCACCAGGTGCAAAATCAAAGGAGTTCCCCTGGGTTTCCAATATCCCACCTCTGTCTGTCCTGCCATGGAAACGTCCAATCTTGCCTTTAACAGGCCCAGAGATAGGGCCAGTGTCCAGACATTGTGGCATTCCAAGGCTAGTCCAGTCCAGCCTTTCTCGCTGTCTGGCTAGCTGAGGTTGTTTTCCCAGCTGGGCCTCGGCTGGGGCCCCGCATTTGGAGTCCCTGTGGCTGCCAGGACTTCAGGTGCTGCTAGCCCCACATAGCTGCTATGAAGAGAACATGGGAAGAACTGGGAAAGCATATGTTATGGGGAGGGGGAGAGATAAAGGGCTTTGTTAGCTGGGATTATATTATCTGGGGCTTAGTAAGGACTAGGCACTTTCTTATACTAACCAACCAACTTCCCAAGTTTTCTAGGGCTTCTGAAGAACCCACTCCTTGCCCTACCAGTGGTTGGCAAACTGCGGCT
>NW_005286059.1:0-496 GCF_000412655.1 Myotis brandtii
CCGGTTGGAGATAGACAAGTGTCCTTTAAATCCAAGGTTGCTGGAAGGGCACACTTGATGCTAGCCCTGAACTAGAATACTTGCAAACCCCCAATCATTGCATTTTCTACCTGCCTGTCATCAAGTTGCATCAGATACCAAGTCAGAGACAGAAGTCAGTTTTGGTTTTCCCCATTAAAAATGAAAAATACCTGTCAGAACCATATTGTTGATATAGCTAGCACAGTCATGCCCTGTTATTCAGACTTATATTGAGAACTAGGCAATACTTTTAAGAAAAATGCATCAATTATAGAAGGATAAATAGTCTTGATGCGTATATATTAAAACAGTTATGATACTGACATTTGATGTAGAGTACACCAAAGCTTCAGACAACCCATTTTCCAAATTAGGAAGGATTTTCAAACAAGGCTAGATGGCTTAAAATTCTATTGGCTCCATACTCCCTCCCCTCAAAATGTAGGTGAGATTGAGGTACAGTTACAATTATTTA
>NW_005286060.1:0-496 GCF_000412655.1 Myotis brandtii
CTAGACACAGGGAGTCAGATCTGATGGCAGCAGGAAACTGAGAAAGGTCATCAGAGGACCCCTGGCCCTCCAGATCTTGGTTTCTTTGATGTGGAGACACCTGTACTGTCCTGGAGGTGTATCCTTCAGATCCCATAGCATGTGGGGCATTGTGGGACCCTTCCTTCTTTTACCCCAAATCCAGGGAAAACTGACCAGTCTGCCTGCCATTGTCAGCTCTCCTCTTCTGTCTGAATGAGGCCAGCTAAGGCATGAGTAATCATCCTCAGTCCCAGGTCCTACAAATGCTACCCGGTGAGATTATTGGTCAGAGCTGGCTGGCCCAAGGAGTAAGTCATGCAATCCCTGCCCATCCCATGACTGGCCTAGTAACTACTGCAATCTCCACTTCCATGGTGTGATCTGGATCTGGGTCCTGGGGACAGAGAGGGAGCCCAAATGCTCTTTGTTTAATCACCCAGCCCACTATCACCAGACAATTACTGCCTGGACATTT
>NW_005286061.1:0-496 GCF_000412655.1 Myotis brandtii
TATATATATATATGAAGAAAGCATGTAAGTAAAAGTGGGCAGAAAGTAAGTAGCAAAATATAATTAATTTGAATGAATTCTTATGCAGGTAGTCACAGTAATATTCAATGCAAAACAAAGTAACGTAATACACTTGAAGGAATTCTGCCCATGCTTATAGAAAAACAAATGCTAACTTGAACATTTGTCCACAGCAAGCTACTTTTAAAAAGCTAGAATTCTAATGGAAACTTGTATAACAATATCATAGCTGTATTAAAAACAAAAATTATAAAGTGGAAAATATAATAGTAAAATTTTAATCGTTATACTAAGAAACCTAGAGAATAATCTCAAAGTTAAGTAAATTATCAGTCCCATAGCACGAAACTCTGATATCACAGCCAGATGACTCTCCACCAAAGGCATTTATTGTCAGGAACTGAGTCATCACCATCTTCAAACAACACACTGTCCTCAAACTCACAGAAGACATTCCTAACTACACATTTTTAAG
>NW_005286062.1:0-496 GCF_000412655.1 Myotis brandtii
TTTTTTTTTTAGTTATCATTCTCCACAAATGATTTGAGGCAGAGCTAAATATAAATCATATCAACCTAAAAATTCAACCTATGTGAAAAGTACTCAATTCCCTGATATGGTCAATATGGGATGATTCATGTTTGTCAATGGCATTTGCTAAAAACTATAATTAAATGTCATTATTCAATTTTCTTTTTACTCATATCTTGTGTAATTTTCCCATTTGATCTCATAAGAGCTTATGCACCTAATTTGACATTGAATTATATTTGAAGCACTTTTACATACATTTGTCAGAGTTGTCTGTGGATAATAGAAAATAGTCAACAATAAGACCACTACTACCAACACAACCACTACAACCACCCACTCTAAGAACTTGGAAACAAGTTTGCATTCTGGGAGAGAGAGCACATAATGAGCATAACATGGATTGGAGAGGAGATGGCCAAGAGGACTTGATTGTAAGCTTATTGAGGTACTAAATCTAAATGGGAGGTGGTGG
>NW_005286063.1:0-496 GCF_000412655.1 Myotis brandtii
CACACACACACACACACATGGCCAAGCACAGAAGCTAACAGACCTGACCTGAAAGGGATTCATTTACTAATCTTAACACATCTTCCAAGGGGCAGGGCCTACTGGGATTCCCTCCAGATATAGAGGCAGGTGGGGCCATTCTCACACTCTCCCTCTGTCCCGCTCCACAACACCAGGATGGGGCAGGTGGAGATTTACACATTTCCAGTGCCCATTTCACCCATTTTGTGGCTGCCACTCAGGGACACCCCTTGGTCAGATTTTATATTGAATAAAAGATGAAATATCAAGTGACTTTCAGGAGCACTAAAGATATTGAAAGAGTTTTCTACTCTAAAGGAAGATGTGACTTAGATTCCCTGATGGTGCAAGTGTTGGGTGAGAAAAAGTGCCTGACTTCCAGAATTAAAAAATTGTGAGATCAAATCCCCACTCTACCTATCTATTCTGTGATTGTAGCCAAAATTACCTGAGTATTAGATGAATCCATATAAAA
>NW_005286064.1:0-496 GCF_000412655.1 Myotis brandtii
TCTTTCCTTTTGTCACATAAGCAGCTGCAGGAACCTGTACCCTCTGACCTGGCTGGCTGGTCTTGCTCCCGGCGACACGCAGCCTGAGCTCACAGCGCGTACCCTACCCCCACCCCCACCCTGCAAGCCCCTCCTCCTTTCACAGCCGCGTGGCCTCCCCGGGTGTGGCTGTGGCAGAGCTGTGTGTGGGGCCGCCTCTGCCCGTGGACATCGGATGGGCACGCCTTTCCCATCACTGCCAGGACAGATGCCAAGCCCCTGTGGCTTATACAGCACCCGCTGGTCAGCTGATGGCTCTTCCCAGGGGACGTCCGCCTGGGTTTCACAGGCTGAGATCCAGGGGTGGCAGCGCTGCGCCCCTGCCTGGAGGCTCCAGAGGCGTCCCTCTCCCTGCTCACGCTGGCCGTGGTCAGAGCCACGTCCTGTGCTGGTGGGACCCAGCCGGCTGTCACCCTCCCTGACTTAGCCAACAGCTTTCCTCAGCTCCCGGCCCCTC
>NW_005286065.1:0-496 GCF_000412655.1 Myotis brandtii
AAACCTTAAAAAAAGAAATCAAAGCCATATAATTCAAAAGGAAAGGAGAAAATCTGAGTTATCTAATGAGAAAGACACCTTGAGAAGATGAAGCTTTTGTATCCATGCACCCTCTTCTCAGGATGTCATGGATGTGGTGGCAAGCACATGTGAACAAGTGAACAAATAGGGAAACATCAAAATTCATTTAGCCTCTAAATGACTGTAAATAGTTCCTAAAGTTAATATATCAAGATGACTTAGTCTTCTAGGCCTGCTGAAACAAACTTCCATGGACTGGGTGACTTACACAACAGAATTTTCTTTTCTCACAGTTCTGAAGGCTGAAAGTTCAAGATCAAGGTGTTGGCAGGTTTTGTTTTTTTCCCAGGCCTTTCTCCTTGACTTGTAGATAGCCACCTTCTTGCTGTGTCTTCACATGGCCTTTACTTTGTGCACGTTCAGCTCTGGTGTCTCTTCCTCTTCTTATAAGGACACCAGTCAGATTGGATTAGGG
>NW_005286066.1:0-496 GCF_000412655.1 Myotis brandtii
ACCCCAGGGCTGGCCCCACAGCCCCAGGGGAGTAGTCCACCCTCGCCTGCTTCCTCGTCTCCCATTCATGATTCAACCCTTTGTGCTCAGGTTTCTGTTCCGCTCCTGCCTCTCAAAATGTCTCTGGCGAAGAACACGGGTGACCTCTTCGTTGCCAAACCCAGAGAACACCACCTTGTGCCCTGTACCTTGCTTGACTCTCTGCTGCATGTGGCCCTTGGCTCACACCTTCCGTGAAACGCTGTTCCTTGATTTCTCTAATACCAACCCTTTCTGGCTTCTGCTCCTACTTCTCTGCCTCTATCCCCCATTTTCTTTCTGCTCAGACCTTCAATAGCTGCATTCCGCCTCAGGCCCCGGGTGATGCGTTTACTTCCACGTCTAGAATGACACTGCATCACCCAGCTTCCCTGGCCCCCGCGAAGCTCCAGGCTCAGAGCATTACTTATGGACATTTCCACCTAATTTCCCAAAGGCACAGAGCATGGGTATGTCC
>NW_005286067.1:0-496 GCF_000412655.1 Myotis brandtii
TTTTCAAATTTTTATTCCAAAAGTTTACTTGAATGAACTTGCCTTACAGCACATACCCTAAATCCAAATTAGAATCCCAGTCTTCCAGTGTAGTAACAAAAAGTAATATACACATGCATGCAGCAGTATCTCAAAGTGTTCTGACTCAGGCAAAAGTGTGAAACTACTCACTGTACACAAAGAGCAGAGAGGAAAGTATGTATAAACTGACAGTACTTCCTAGTGATATTTATATTGGGGAAAAAATATGGTGAGTCACAAAAAAAGAAAATTCAGATGGGAATATCTCAGACCTGTGGGTAGAAATGATCAGGTAACAACTTGAATGAATCTCCAGGGATTTAGGCTGAGCAGGGGAAAAAAGCCAATCACAAAAGGTTGCATGCTGTATTATTCCATTTATATAACATCCTTGAAATTACAAAATATAGAGGTGGAGAAACAATTATTGGTTTTTCAGAGAGAGTGAGTGTGTTGAGGGGGTTAGGTAGAAAGG
>NW_005286068.1:0-496 GCF_000412655.1 Myotis brandtii
TGTATCCACTGAGCCAAACCAAGTAGGGCCAAAACTCAGGCATTTTTAAGAAATCGCACAATGATTCCATCACAGCTATAGAAAAATATGTGTCTGGAGAGAAAATGCAAGAAGCTAATCTGAAGCAAATATTACAATTATACCAAAAATAGTAATGCTGCCAAATTTGGACTGTGAAAACAGGTCCAAGAAGATATATTTATGCAGTTCATTAGGAGGGACTCTGAGCCAAATGGGTTATTTGATCCCATAAAGTTGGACAGTTCTCTATTTTTCATCAATGATGCAGTAATCCTTTTTTTTTAAAGTATTTTTTCCCCTTTATTTTATTTTCCATCACCGTTTATCCCCCATATCCTCATCAGAGCTGTCTCCCTGTTCTCTATGAGTCTGTTTCTATAATTTGTTCTTTGGCGTATATCACTTAGCATGATGTTCAAATAAAGTTATTTGTGACAGTACCTTAAGGAGACCCAAGCGAGACTCCACTTAAAAT
>NW_005286069.1:0-496 GCF_000412655.1 Myotis brandtii
AAACAAACACAAAACTTTGGTATTTTTTGCTAGAGAAGCCAATCTGAATGTTGCACTATTTCCAGAACTGGCAGTATTGCATGAGTGCCCATTTCCTACATTGTCTGCAACACAAGGATTATCATTCATGCAAAACGCTTTGTCCGTCTGCTAGGTGCAACTGAGGTTCCAATTTATATTTAATTACTAGAGGTTGAGTTTTTTTCAGAGTTTCCACTTCTTTTGTCAACTGGCTACTTATGGCCTTTGCCTGTTTTTCCAAGGGATGATACTTTATGAATTTAAAATAACTCTTTCTATATTAAGGCTACGCTATATACTTTGCAAGTCTAAATATAAAACTGGTTTATGAAACTTGCATTTAATATTAAAGTTTGAGTTAGGTGGTAAAGCTATGCTTGATATGAAAGATCAATTGGTTTTTAGAAACTCTTTTTGCACAGACTAGTGAATCTAGGTGAAGGGTGAATGGGTGTTCTTTCTACTATTTTTTTTT
>NW_005286070.1:0-496 GCF_000412655.1 Myotis brandtii
TTCCCCAGATATAACAGTTAATTGTTCTTCAAGTTTCCACGTATGTGCTTGGCCGGCCATCCCGTGGAGCCATCTCCCCACTTCTAGTCACCAGCCCATAAATATGCAATCCTCCGCTGGCGTCGGCAGGAGGATACAGAGAGCAGTAAAAGGGACACATGATCCAGTTGACAGAAGAATGGTTTTGTTGTTGGCTTTATTATTGGCCATCATTTCTGTGATAAGGAGTTTGGTACTGGGGTTGGTATTTCTATTTCCCTTCTTCCTGCAGCAGTCGGAGTCTTTGGGTGAGGATTACAGCAGGTGGAGACTGTTGTGGAGGATGTGGGATCATAACTGTCTAACTCACCCTAAGCAACCTGCCCTCCCTGCCACTGTAATTCTTTAAAATACAGTCAGCCCTGGAATTGGCTTTGAACTGTGTGGGTCCACTTAAACGTCAATTTTTTTCAATAAACACTGTAAATGCATTTTTCTCTTATGATTTCCTTAATGA
>NW_005286071.1:0-496 GCF_000412655.1 Myotis brandtii
TAAACTCGTAAGTCAAGGCCCCACTGTATTTAAAATAGCCACTTTAAAGGATTTGCCAGCAAAGCCAAAGCCTGGGTTTCCTGGGTGTTTTTATTCATTGTTTTTTGTTTTTTTTAATGTGTACAGTCCATCCTTTCCTGCTTCCTCACATGTCTTGTGCTTGTAGAAAACACAGTATTTTAAATATAATGTGGCAAATCCGTCAATCAGATTCTCCCCTCCTTCCCAGGGCTTGTGGATTTTACGGCGTATTGTAGTTGCTGTTTGTTTTGTGATATCTTTCTGATTATGTCAGGTCTATATTCTTCGTGTGTGTGGCCACTGAAGTCTCTGGTCAGTTAGGGGAGTGGCCAGCTAATAACTGGACAGAAATTTCCTATCTTAAGTGAATAACTGCTGAGGGGCTGGGCTTCCAATACTCAGCCAGGTAGTTGACAATGTGCCCTTAGTTTATGCTTCCGGCTCATGCGCAGCCTCAGCGTCAGCCAGGGGTGAG
>NW_005286072.1:0-496 GCF_000412655.1 Myotis brandtii
AAAAAAAAGCAGAAGGCTAAGGACTAAGCATCATTTAAGCACTCACTTTAAGGAGCAGCAAAAACCAGAAAAGGGGGCAGATGGAAGAACAAGGGACCACAGGGCATAAGAGGAAATAGGCATTAATGTGCAGAAAGAAATATCTAAGTTGGGTAAGAAACCCTGCATTGTTATGCAATGTTACTTTTCACAAAGCTTCCATTAAATTATCTCACTTGATAAAAGAATCCAAGTAGACATAGCAAACATTATCAAACACTAATCAAATCTGGTATCCTGGTTCCCCATGTGCCAAATGGAGGTGATAAGAACTAGGTTATTCCTTTTGGAGCGTAGACCGAGAAGGTGCCTTAAAAATCACCTAGTTTCCAACCACTTCATTTTATAAATGAGGACAGGTAGGCCTCTGGAGAAGCGCACTTCTGAGGTCATACAACCATTTAGTAACAGAGCTGGGACCAGAAACGGATCTTCTTGAGTTTTAATTTAGACGTTT
>NW_005286073.1:0-496 GCF_000412655.1 Myotis brandtii
GCTGCAAAAAACAGGAGCACAGAGGAGTGTCTTGGTTCACAGTGGCCATCATTGCTATGGGGAAAGTAAAATGCCTCATGTGCTGTGAGGTGAAGTCATATTTCAAATTGGCTCAGGATGTGAATAGGGGCCTGGGTTCAAGTTCAGATTCTGTCTCCTGGAAGCAAATTACTCTCTGAACCTTGGTTTTCTCAGTGTGTGAAAAGTGTATAATAATAATACAATTCATAGAGACAGAAAGTAGAATAGTGCTTGCCAGGGGCCGGGGGAAGAGGAAATGGGGAATTGTTTAATACACATAAGAGGTTCAGTTTTGCAGGATGAAAAGAGTTCTGGAGATTGGCTGGACAACAATGTGAATGTACTTAACTCTACTGAACTGTATGTGCCCTTAAAAATGGTTAAGATGGCAAGTTGTATGTTATGTATCTTTTACAATTTAAAACAACCAAGAGCATAATAGCCCTGGCCAGTGTGGCTCAGTTGGTTGGGTGTC
>NW_005286074.1:0-496 GCF_000412655.1 Myotis brandtii
TCGATTTGCATATTAGGTTTTTATTATATAGGATAATAACTTGTATGTATATTGTGCCCTTATATGCTTTGTCTTACTCAATCTTTGCAACGATCCCTCCAGATAAGGTCATTATTCTTCATTTTATTGACAAGGAAACAAAGTTACAGAGAGGTTAAGTGTCTTCCCTCCAGTTACACAGCTCCAACAGTAGTGCTGGGATTGGAACCCAGGCCTGTCGACTTCAGACTTCCTGGTTTGTCTGCTCGACTGCACTGGTGTTGATTTGTGGTCTATGCAGGGGATACATTTGCGAGGCATAATGAACTCACCTTATATTTACATAAACATAGCACTTTATGGTTTTCAAAGCATGCCCACAGTCGGCATCTCATTGGATCCTCATGATGACATTTGGGGGAGAGATTATTCCTATAATCTTTTTATGGTTGAAGGTGCTAAGAAAGGTTAAAGGACTTGACCCCGGACTTCCTAGTCTGAGTGAAATCCTCTCCAC
>NW_005286075.1:0-496 GCF_000412655.1 Myotis brandtii
AAACTGGGCAGGTGTGGGAGGAAGGGAGAGGGAGAAAAGCATGGAGTATAGTCAGATTATTTTAGGGAAAATCTCTCATCAGTCAAAATTGTGGAAGAGGTATCTCCTTGCATAATAAGGTGTTTTTGTTGTTGTTTTTAAAGCTTATATTTAATGATACTAAATATAATGTATTAAAACAAAGCAAGCAATTTAATTAATAGAATGGCACATTTTGGGGTTAAAAAAGAAACAGAAACAAATGTAAAAGTTTATGCATGAGGTGCATTTATATCTGTATAGGCATAGACATATACAGAAAGATATGTAAAAATATAACAGGTTATGCATAGGAGGAGAATTATGCAGGAGGTTATAATGATTAACAGAAACAGAGTCTATGATGAAATGTGAGAGAAAAGAAACTAGGAGAAAATAAAAGTTAAATTAAAGAGAACATCTAAAGCAAATGGGAGTATGTTATAATAGTATTGAAATAAATGACTGAAAATTCATA
>NW_005286076.1:0-496 GCF_000412655.1 Myotis brandtii
AGTGGCACAGAGAGCCAGTCACCTTGTTCGACGTGGCATATTTATGTGCAGCATAATATTCAGCATCTGCTTTTGCCTTCTCTCGGGCCAGGAACGCGGCATCTAGCAAAACAACACAGGGTATTTAAAACAAAGGAAACTTGTGATCTATTTCCTCAGTTGGGTAACAAGTTCAGACTCTACTTTAGGTAATAGTCCCTTTCTCCACTGCCTGATATTTTGATCACTTCTTTACTTTAAAAGCATATACCAGTAACAACTCTAGCAGTTTTCAAATCCCAGTCCTCAGACAGCTTCTGAGGACTTCAATGGGAATACTCTTGTCAATGTTGAACAACTCCCAGCTCAGCTGAGCCCACTTCATTTTCCACCTAAAAGTGCTCTTTCTTTCCTCCACCCCCATCACCCAAAGCATCACACCCCACCCCACTCTCAGCTTCAAGTGAAATAACTAAATCCAGACACAAAAGCTCTGCTCTATTTACTGAATCCCCCC
>NW_005286077.1:0-496 GCF_000412655.1 Myotis brandtii
GACCAACAGCTGTTCACACGTAGCAAGTGCCACAGCTGCATTCATGGACAGAGTCAGAAAAGGCTTCACAGAGTGCAAGGTAGCTGAACTGGGTCTTGAGGGATGAATAGGAGTTTGCCAGGTGGAAATGGGACGAGGCTTTCAGGGAAAGTCTGTACTAAGTATCTACAACTTGTAGCTTATTCAGGAAAGTCATTCATTGATGCATTTGACAAACATTTGTTGAGCACCTACTATATTCCAGGCACAGTTGTAGATACTGAGACACCGCAGAAAGTGAAAGAGACAGAAGTTCCTGCTCCCTAGAGCTGTCATGCTGTAGTGGTTAGAGATTAGAGGGGAGAGAAAGACATAAACAATAAACATGATCAGTGAGGAAACTACAGACTATGTTAGGTGATATGTGCCAGAAGGAGAATTCATTAGGATGGGGTGGGACTGGTGTAGGAATAAAATACAAATAAACAATAAGGAAGGCTGCACATACATATATATA
>NW_005286078.1:0-496 GCF_000412655.1 Myotis brandtii
GAAGAAATCTGCCAACTTTTGAGCATGTCTCAGTTCCTTAGGGCAAACAGAATTTATGTCACTGTTCATCAAGGTGTTTCAATAGCTGCTTTCTCCATCTTGGAGGTCCTATGGGAGAGTTCACATGGACATTTCACATGTCTTTCGTTTATTACAATACAAAACAAATACAAGTTATTCCCATCCCACAACCTGGCACTGAGCCTCCTTTCATGCTACCAAGCAGCCATCTCTGTCACTACACACTGAGGTATAAGTCCCATGTCCCCAACATTCACTTGGTTTGCAGTTTGCCACATGCATTTTCTTTCTATCTCATTGGCTTTTCCTCTCCAGCTTTCTTCAGTGGCTCCTCCTTCTCTGACTGTCCTTAAATGTCAGAGTGGTTTAATGTTCAATTCTCCAGTTTCTCTTCTCTAGGGACATCCCACCTTGGGAGAGCTCCTCATTCCTAGGGCATTACATATCACAACACTGCTGATGCTCATGTTCGTAT
>NW_005286079.1:0-496 GCF_000412655.1 Myotis brandtii
AACCTGGGCATATGCCCTGACCAGGAATCGAACCTGGGACCTCTTGATATCTCGATACACGGGTTGACGCTCAACCGTTGATCCACATCGGCCGGACAATTTTAGATTTCTTTATGGCCATGTTCATGAGTGATTTTTGTAAAAGTTCGGTGGATATCTGTGAATGAAGCATGTTGACTTGTTATTCATTTCTTGTAATCCTCCTGTAGATTTTGTCTATTTGATAAACTTTGAAAGTATTTTTAAACATCTCACTATGATTGTGTTTTTGCAACCAGTTCCAGCTTCTGATTGCAGAACCTTTTCATCCCCCCCAAAACAAACCCTGTCCCCACTAGCAGTCACTGTCCTTCCCCTGCCTCTCCCCAGCCTCTGGCTACCACCAATCTACTTTCTGTCGCTGTTGCTTTGCCTGTTTTTGTAATTTCACATAATTAGATTCATACCAATGGGATCTTCTGTGTCTGGCTCCTTTCACTTAGCATAATGTTTTCAA
>NW_005286080.1:0-496 GCF_000412655.1 Myotis brandtii
ATTTCAAATATAAAACTGTAAAATACAGAAGGTGAAAATCTTGCCCAGATCCCAACCTCTGAGGTAACATATTTACAACTTAGCATATAGTTCTCTGGACATTTTTGCAAAATTACGGTCATATGACCTCAGTTTGCTGAGGCTGAATTATATATATCTTTTTAAAAAGTAGCTAGAACAATTCCCTATAACATAAATCTACCTCATTCTGTCTTATAGCCTCATAGTATTCCAATCTACTGGAATATTACTGAATTAATCACCTTTTGTTGAGTCTTTCTAGATAGTTACTGTTATAAGCAATACTGGAATGAAAATCAATTAAACATATAACTTTGGAAACATGCCTGAAAATCTTAGTAGGTTAATTGTCTACAAAATGGATTTGCTGAGTCAAAATATCGATATTTTTACCTTAACAGTAATGCCAAATTACTCTCAAGAGGCCTCACATATTGAAATCATACTAAGAGCATTTGAAATACAAAAGCATTGG
>NW_005286081.1:0-496 GCF_000412655.1 Myotis brandtii
GGGAGGCGGGGGGGGAGGGGTTCTGACGTGGCCGCTGTCGGGAACAGGGGCAGCGAGGTCCCAACATCCTGTTGTCAGAAACCGTTAGGTTCCTAAAGGGTTGATCACGTCGGACCTTCCCTCGCAGCCCCGACTGGCTGCCCTCCCAGTTCACAAGGGTCCAGAGGGCTTTCTCCTACGAATGCTCCTTTGGCCCAGCTTTCAGACGCCAGCCCGATGTTTACTTCTGTGGGATGGACACGCATGTGTATAAGATGTTTACATACGTGTGTGCCTGTGCACGTGTGCTTCTGCGACTGTGTGAGACAGTAAGTGCGGGGACAGGGAGCTCATGTGAGTGTAGAGGTGGACGGTCACACGCCTGCGACGTTAGGAGGTCCGGGCACCTCCGAGTGAGTAACACAACCTCAGCACGTCACTGACTCGGGCGTGTGCAGGCTCGAGCGGGAGGAGCGTCCAGGCAGGTCCTTGGGTGAAGACGTCCCTGTGAGAAACG
>NW_005286082.1:0-496 GCF_000412655.1 Myotis brandtii
TTTTTTCTGAATATTTGATATGTTATTCAAAAGTTCAGAAGCTAACAATCACATTATAGTCTACCTTTATTCTCGGACTCTAAGAAAAATTTACATTCCATTTATGTATTCTGGATAATATTTCTTGCCCACTTCTTAAAAAGTTTTGAAAGTATATCATTGACCCTAAAAGTTATGATCTTTTAAAGACTACAAAGCGTAGGTCTCAAGTGGATTGGATAGTGATTCCAATGATTTATGCAGTATTTTAACTATGTTTGTGCAAATCTGTTTATCCCTTTAGATGACTTGCTGATGTCAAGTGCAAGGGTAGAGGGAAAATAAAAGACAAGTCAGAATGCTAACCTGATCAAAGCCATGCATGAAGATCAATAATCTTTCATTTGCACACTTCTTTATATTTCTTCTATGAGACTTCACATACATCTTATTTATTTCTTACAGGGAGCATACTAGCATGGAATATATTAATATTTTCAATTACCAGATAAAAAAA
>NW_005286083.1:0-496 GCF_000412655.1 Myotis brandtii
ATTACAGTCTCAAAGATGGTATAGTATTCCTCAAAACAGAAAGCTTTATTGAAATTTTGACAAGTAGTAGAAAGTCCAAACATGGGTTAAACTAAAATACAAGTTTTTAAATCCAAGATGTCCACTAAGGAAAGCTATTAAATGTCTGACAGTGAGTTAGGCATCTCCTATTTTTATTGCTTTTTAAGTAGTAACATAAAATCTTGAAGTAAGTATTGGATCAAAAATCATATTGCTCCCAATGCCAAAGTAATCTTTAAGCTAAAATTTTATATAACATCCTGCTACTTAATTTACTTCAATGGATTTTTCTGATCCCTAATATGTAAGAATGGGATTGAAGCACATTCAATACTTTCCTGTGTGTGAGCAACATTCTTTATAAATTAGTATTGGATGGATGATATTTCTTTTGCCATGAAGATTGAGAGGAATCCAATGGAACAAGAATAATTCAGATATAATTGTTTTCAAATTAAGAAAGCATTTTTTCATC
>NW_005286084.1:0-496 GCF_000412655.1 Myotis brandtii
GGTACCCTTCTCAGTGCAGCACGTGCAGGAGTCCACATGTCCCTCTGTCTTGCTGTAGGTGACATCCACCTTGGTCGCTTGGTTAAGGTGTGTCTTCTAGGTTTCCCCACTGCCAAGTCATCATTCCCCAGTGCATTCTACAAAGCACCTCAAGCAGACATATTTTTGTTATGTCCCAACTTGTCCACCAGAGGGCGACCTTTGCCAACATATCTTTATGGGCCAAAGTCCTGGGTTTTGAAAACAAGGAGTCAAGGCTGTAGGGGAGTAGGTCAGGCGCGCTGGTCTGAGTCCACTCTCCCCGGGGAGCCCTCGTTTGGGTGAACAGCCCCAGGGCACAGACTCCAGGCTGGGCTTCGGGGCCAAGAATGGGGGTGGTTTTGAAGAGCAATCCGGCTCTTACTTGGCTAAGTTATAGTGTGTCCCGGAGTGAGCAGACTGGGCAGCTGCCCTGGGTTGGGGTGTGGATGTGTGTGTGTGTGTGTGTGTGTGTGTG
>NW_005286085.1:0-496 GCF_000412655.1 Myotis brandtii
TGTGGTATGCTAATGAGCTGATATGGTTTTTGCAGTTCTTGCGACACCTGTGGAAGCAGGGTTGACTCCTTAAACACTTCAAACTTAGCAAGCTTTGGTGGCTGTGGGCAGAGTTGCCCCAAGGAGGCTAAAGAGGAAGGATTGTTAAAGCAGAAGATATTAGACTTTATACTCATCGGGATATGCAGGAACCCCAAGAATGACACATTTGGAAAATAAGAGCTTTGACCATATCAGGACTCTAAGCTTGGAAGCAGGTCACACTGTTTATAACTAAAATAAAATTACAAAACTAAATGTGGGTTCCTTGAAATAAGACTACTTTTACCTATTCATCCAATTTGGCTCTCTGAAACAGAGACCTGATTATAAATCTTCTGAGAAACTAAATGAAGTTGCCTCAGGTTCTCCATTAAGGTTCTCTCTCTAAGGTTCTTTTTCACCAACTGTATTTCAGAACTGTTCCAATTATCATCACATTAAGTAATATAAAAAA
>NW_005286086.1:0-496 GCF_000412655.1 Myotis brandtii
CCTTCTCCTCCCATCCTTTTTCACCATCTCAGTCTCCTTCAATCATCTTGCTCCAGCCTAGTAATTTTAAGTTCATATGACCTACCCTGATCTTTCCTTCTCTTTCAGACAAGCAGATCTCCACATGAAGGAGGCAAAAAAGTTGAAGCAAAAAGCAGAGTTAATGGTCAGTCTTGGTTCTTTATCCATTTGGTAGAATGTCTTCTGATGGAATATTTGTGATCTCAGTCTACTGTATAACATATCACTAAATACAGCAGGAGGGTGGGAGAGGGGTGCTGACATTGGCCGAAGCGGAAGCAGGATCAGCAGGATCTTAGTGAGGGATAAGGGATTCTTAGTGAAGTTATTTTCTTTGATTCCATTATTTGATCAAGGGCAAATATACAAAGTACCTAGTCGCAAGTCTGATGTCTAAATGAATGGTCACTACCATGTATTTAATACTCGAATGCTTCCTTGTCCCACTCTTTGGATATGAAAAATGAGTCCTACT
>NW_005286087.1:0-496 GCF_000412655.1 Myotis brandtii
TGAAGGAAGAGCCCAAGATGACTGACTGCGAGGTTTCTATTCTGAGTAATAGAGTGACCCAAGGATGGGGACACTGGTAACAATAAGTAGGGGAGGACTCCAGTTTTAGATGTGTCTTTCAATTTGAGGTTAACAGGTCATGCAGTGGAAATTTCCAACAGGAATATGGAGATGTGAGAACAAAGCACAGAAGTTTATGCCTGTACCACTTTATTTTATTTTGTGTTTTTTAAAAATAGCATTTTCGTGCACTTTGGGTTGAGCAGCTTGATTAAGGGTGTCCATTTCTATTTTTCTCTGCAGAACACTGACTTAGCACCACATCTTGTCCCAGTATTTGTTCCATTCCACAGAGAAAAGGCTTTAGAGCAAATACATTAGGAGAGTAAATATCAAAGTTTATTACTGAGCTCAGTCCATATTTTGAGTTGGAACTATCATAGAGAAATGTCAGAAATGGACTAAATCATATATAAGTAAAGTAGTAAAGAAGCCA
>NW_005286088.1:0-496 GCF_000412655.1 Myotis brandtii
TGTGCACTGGGCCTCTAGTGTATATATATATATATATGGCCATCGATAGTCACCCTTTAGTAATTACTGTAATATTGAAAAATGGTGCTACAATTTTAAAAATGGAAAGAAAGTGATAAGAAAAAGTAGGGGCTAAAGTAGATCTGCAAATAGGGAATAAGTAAAGATACCAACATTTGGAATTATAGGTGAAAGGATATATTCACCAAGGATTTGTACCTTGAAGGATAAAAAGAGAGAGAAAATGATTATGTCCCCTTCCCCCACACAAAGCAAGGATAGACAAGGGAATTCTGATTGTGAGAGGATTGAGGTTGAGAAAAGAAAATATATCCTTGGGAGAGGAACAAAGAAAAACGAAGATTAGCATCAGTGATTGAACTTTGGATAAAGTATGTATTATAGAAATATGGAAGTCAGCAAACTGATATGGAGGCAATAGGAAGACAAATTAGTTTCAACACATTGATTCTGAAGTGACAGCAGAATATCCATG
>NW_005286089.1:0-496 GCF_000412655.1 Myotis brandtii
CCCAGTTCCTAGTTGGGGCTTAGTGAACACTGATTGAATGAAAGAATCCTATGAATGAACTCTTTTTCAGGCCTATCACCAAGTATTCTCACATTCTCCTCTGCTCCCCCTCGTGGTGATCTAATGAATTCCCCTACTTAGGGATTCCTCACATTTGCCTCAAATGGGATTCTTGAGGAAACAAGATGTAGAAATATGTTTTAGAAAACTTTCTACACAAAGTGCTCTATGAAACCTCTGCACTCTGCTCTTTCAAAACACTTAAAGATCAACGCTATTTGTCTTGGCTTCTAGAGTCAGGCTGCTGTTCCTTTGACAGTGATATGACACAGATCTTGGGCCGCAGGGGACCCCAGTTATATTCCAGTTATGTAAGTTTTCACGGAGCCTTCCTTCCAAGGAGGGTTCCCTTCCAAAGAGGTTTGGCTAGGTATGCTTCCCTAGCCTTTTGGTGTGTTGTGCTAATGCAGTGGTTCTCAACCTTCCTAATGCCACG
>NW_005286090.1:0-497 GCF_000412655.1 Myotis brandtii
GGAGGGAAAAGTGTACATGTGAAGCAATTAGAGAACAAGACAATAGCTACAAAATGCTAAATTGCTGGTAGAGTCAGTAAGTGCTCAAGGAGCCAGAGGAAGGGGAGATCAAAGCGGCTGGAATCTACAGGGAAAGGCTGGGGTGAGGGAGAGAGGGCAGAGGAGGGGTGGGCTGGGGGCCGCTCCTTTTACCTCTGGGTTTGAAACGGACACCACAGACCTTTGAGGACAGAAGTGCTTTAAAGCCCCATGTGGACCTCACAACGCTTGGGAAGTAGTGGGGAGTATGAACCAAACCGCCATAATAAAAACAGAAAGTTTTTAAACGGACAATAAAGCAATAATGAAATTGGAAGCAGAAAGTGAAAATTGGCACCCGGCGGTTTGCAGGAGCGCTGTTTTACATTCTCTCGTCTCCTCGGATCTGTGGCTTTGGGGAGGGTGATGAAACACAAAATTCTCAGCTGCTGATATCAGCAGAAGTGATTAGAAGGGGG
>NW_005286091.1:0-497 GCF_000412655.1 Myotis brandtii
GGTTCATAGGTGGAGGCTCAACCACTGAGCCATGCCTGCTGGGCTTCTAATTACCTTTTTGTTGTTGTTTTATGGACTAGTTTTCTTTCCTGTGACCTATTTGTGTACGATTTACATGCTTAGAAATGTGTTGAAACTGGTGCAGGGCCTGGCACGTGGCCGGCTTTTGTCAATGTTCTGTGTCCTTGTGAAGAATGAATCCCACAGCTGCGGGCTCGGTGCTCCGTGGACGTCCTTCGCGTCATTTCCTAATGAGCACCGGCGGGAAGCGTTTCAACACAACTTCAGTCCAGAGAAGGACAGAACCGCCCAAGAGTGTCACTGGAGCAGGACCGGAGGTGGGGTGGGTGGGGACTTATTTCTGACAGTGTGCCCAGGACAGCACTAAATTATTTAAAAACAATTGCATCAGTTACCAGGAGTGAGAATGCTAATAGCTCAAGTACACAAGCAGCTGCACAAATGTACCGTCAATAGAATGCTAGGACCAACAATGA
>NW_005286092.1:0-497 GCF_000412655.1 Myotis brandtii
TGGAGGCGCCTGGTCTCCTGGTCCCGCGCCCGCCCCCCCCCCCTTTGTGACAGAGGCAGGGATGGCCTGGAGGCCCCTTCTTCCTCCTGGCTCCAGGCACTGGGGCTGCTGGGACAGCTGTCCTTCCTTGGGAAGGTGGTGGGGTCTCTGGGAATTAAGGGCTGTCTTTGGATTGCATTCTGCACACCACACGGGGCCTGGCAGCCTCCGGGGTCGCCCCGAGCCCGGGCTCCCTCTGTACCCTGATTCTCTCTGCACCATTGTGACTGTAATTCTCAGGTGTTGCTGTCTCTCTCCTCCCGTGGGCTAGCCTGTCTCCCCCGCTGTGCACAGCAACACCCCCAGCGGAGAGCCGGGAGCTGCAGCTGCGTCCTGACCTCTGCACACTGACCTCTGGGCGTGTCCTCTCGGGCCTCATGTGGTGGCCGCCACTGTGGCTGTGTCTGCCTAGGTTTCTCCACTCCCATGTCTGGAGGCTGAGGCCAGCTTTGGGCTGG
>NW_005286093.1:0-497 GCF_000412655.1 Myotis brandtii
CCATTTGCATATTACCTCTTTATTATATAGGATTGCTTAGAAATAATTAACATTTTGTTATATTTCCTTCTAAGATCTTGATATGCATGTACAATTTTTTTTTAATTGGCAAGCATATAATTATGAGACTTTGGGTAAATTAGCAGCTGATGCTACAGTTGTGTCCTCATCTGTACAACAGGGATAATAGTAGTGCCTTCTTTATGGGATGATTTGGAGGATAAATTGAGAAAGTCCTGTAAGGTTACTGTAAAATACTGAGAAGGAGGATGTCATTATAAATATTACAATATTTGGTTTTCCACCCTAAAAATATTTAATGTAGTATCATGAACATTAAGCCAGAACTCTAAATGTCCTATGAAAATATGATTTTGGATGGCTTTCATATTTTATCTTATGTATGCTATAATTTAACCATCCCCCTTTTTTCACCTTTTCACATTAAAAGAGAAAAAGAAATGTTCATGCTTTTTTATCCCAAAATGATTTCTTAA
>NW_005286094.1:0-497 GCF_000412655.1 Myotis brandtii
TATGACAGCAGCGTTAGAGTTTCAGTCTGGCTGGAAGGGGATTTACCTTGAAATTAGATGTGTACAGGAATAGGACTCCCTCTATTTTGAGAGTTTATTTATTTTGATGGCATTCTGGGGACTGATGAAGATTATTGGGGATCTAAAGTCCCATAAGTCATCTCTTGGCACCACCATAACTCTGGAAACAAAAGCCTACATCTGAAACTTTTCTGCGAAGTTTATTTATCCTGGCCCTTGAAATAGTATTTTTGAACATTGTTGTATCTCTTTTTGGGGAAAATACTTTTGTTGGATTGAGGTAAACAGGAATAAAAAGAGAAATGAACCACATGTTTATAGAGTGACCGTTCTGTGCTGGGCATGGGGGGCAAGATCTTTCTTGTCTTTTAGGAGTAGGCATTTTGCTCTATATAGCTGATTATAAGCAATAGCATGAAAGCCAGTGTGCTTTTTCCTTTAGAGCACCGGTTCTCAACCTGTGGGTCGTGACCCCT
>NW_005286095.1:0-497 GCF_000412655.1 Myotis brandtii
GACCTGGAATTGAACCGGGGACTGCTCATTGCATGTGATGACTCTCAACTAACTGAGCTGCACCGACCTGGGTATCTATACCATGACTGATAGAAGGAAAAAGATGAACTTTTCCCATCTTTAAGAGGATCTAAATAGTTTCCATTCTGTTTGAATTAACTGTAACAATATCCTTTAAGCTAGGGTAGTAGGTAGGTTAAACAGTGGTACACTAATTTTCCTATAACCAATGAGTATATATATATATATTTATAACAAATAACTAAATACTATAGTCTCAAATAAGTAAATATTATAATATCAATGTTAAAGGTTATATAACACCATTATCATTAACTAGAATTCATAGGAGAATTTCTTATAAGTACTTCATTTTATAATTACAAGATATGAAACAAATATAAATTTGAAATGATAAGACCTCTGTCCCACCACATTATATCTGAGAGACTTAACATACAAATGGAAAATGGCCAGATTATATATAAAAACACAGA
>NW_005286096.1:0-497 GCF_000412655.1 Myotis brandtii
GTGCACCAGGCCTCTAGTTGTATTATAATGGCCTGATCACACAAGAAAATATTGGCACACAAATGGCAGTATTCTGTGTCTAACTAGAACTTATGAAAGGACTAAGGAAGGCATTGAATAAAAGACAATAGAAGGTAGTGTGGAAGGTGTCTATGGGCCCAGGACTAGAAGTGGTGCATGTGTTTTCTTCTCAGTCATTGGACTATCTTGATTCAAAGCTTAGAAATAGAGCCCATGTTCAGCAACCATTTCTGAGGAGACTTACACACAATGGGAAAAGCCAATCATCTTTATGACAATTTAGGATAAATGGGATGTTCTGAGATGTGAACAACAGGTTATGTACTGTTTGTCAAATATTCAAATCTTAGAGAACTTAATTGCTCTTAATATTTCCTAACATTCAATCAGCTGCTAACTCTTTTAACCTGGACTCAGAGGTGTTTTGGGATACTTATGGAAGCTGCAACTCAGGCAAGAATGTTAAAATGGCGGCA
>NW_005286097.1:0-497 GCF_000412655.1 Myotis brandtii
AAAAATTCTAAATATACCTACATAAGAGGGTTTTCCTGTGGGGGCAAGGCCAGTCCCCCTGCAAGATCTGGTGCCTCTATCGGGGGAGAGTTTCTGTGGCTTCGGCAGCACCTCGGCTTCTGTGTGACTTTGCAGGGACCAGCCCCGGGTTTAGGACTGAGAGCGAGAACCATGGGGCTACGCTGACTTCATAACGGCCATGCGTCGGCCAGAAAGACGATGGCTGCTTCAGCTGCGGTAGATCACGCCCAATCCACAGTAGGTCGGTCTCTCAGGCAAGAGTCCAACAATCTCAGTGACACAGTGAAACCATTTTATCCCCTGATTTCTGTACGAAGCCGAAGAGACTGACCCACTGGATTAATGAGGGAGGCCCAGCCCAGGGTGGGTGGGGGACGCAGCGGGGGTGCAGGCTGGCGTGGACAGCCCGGCCTGGCCGTCCATCTGTGAAGTGGGGGCAGGAATGACCCCTGTTGGGTGGCTGCATCCTGTGACCA
>NW_005286098.1:0-497 GCF_000412655.1 Myotis brandtii
GAACAGCTGGGGAGCAACAGTGAACCTGACCTTCATTCCGTCTTCGAGGAAGGAGGGCAAGGCTGGGATGGCATTCTCTCCCTCCGGCTACGGGAAAAGACGGGCACCCAAAGCCACGCCCTGACTGGGCACCCTGATGTCACCGGCTGTCAGGGAAGGTGCTTGTGAGATTAGAAATGAAATAGGACGTAAAATATTTCTTCCCAACAGAGGCAATGCCAGCAAAGCCAGCACAGCATCTGGGAGAGCGCGGTAGTGTCTCCCTGTCCTCTGCTCAAATGCCAGCAAAACAACTTCTTAATACTCCGTCCTAACACCTCTAAGAGAAGCCAACATTCGTGAAGCCAAATAATCCAGCAACTATTTGCATTAATTATAACCAACTCAAAATAATACAAGAATTACTTTGTATTAATTACATGCAAATCTCTAAAGGAGTCACCCCCCCACCCCCAAGTTATTTTCAAGTGTTTAATGTTCTGGGAATATTAATGTGC
>NW_005286099.1:0-497 GCF_000412655.1 Myotis brandtii
TGTTTCCCCAGCTCCCGCCCTCAGTGCAGTCCCACCCTTAGTGCAGCCCCGTCTTTGAGCACCAGGTTAGCACGGTGGGGAGAGTGAGCTGCGGTTTGGACACAAGCTGCCCTTGACATCTCTGTGCCTCAGTTTCCTCCTCTGTAAAATGGGTGATGACCATCCCGGATGGTGTGGGAAGCCCTAGCACGTTGCTGGCAGCTGTTAAGTGGAGCAGTGATCGCTGTCATGTCCGTGGGCAAAGGTTTTGCCCTGGAGAAGCCCAGAGACTCTGAAGGGTGCAGGACGTGGGGTGCGGGCTGTGAACAGGTCCCAGAGCCTGCAGGGTGGCCCGCCCCGCAGGCATGGACAGGAAACTCCCCTGTCCCTCTACTTCCTCCCTGTCAGATGGCGGGACCCGATCCAGGAGGGCCTTCTGGACCCGAGCGGGGTCTTGTCCACAAGCACCAGAGACATAAGAAAGCGAGGCCTCCCGCCGCGTCCAGGGCCACCCAAGA
>NW_005286100.1:0-497 GCF_000412655.1 Myotis brandtii
TTGTAAAATAAATCCACTGCAAAATCAAAATGTACTCATTAATTCAGTCCACAGTATTTCTAGAACATTTATTATGTAGCTATGTCGTTATGTACTATGCTAGGTCCTCAGAACATGGGCATTTGGAATTCAGATCCTCACAGCCCTGTGCAGAGTATAAGTAGATGCTTCTGTTAGAGTTACAGCATGTGGTAATGAGGGCTTTGGTAGAGCTACAATAAGGAGGTTGCAAGAGCAATTGCACATTGAACACTGACTGGGGGAAACATGGAAGCTTCCAGGAAAGAGTCACATCTGAGGTTAGTTAACTAAGGGAAGCAAGCGGCTGCATTTTGAGATTAGAAACCAGCAGGTAAGCATATACCCACTCCCACCCCCCCCAAAAAAAAGGGGTTATATAAAATGGCAAAGTATGGTTAGGATAACTGCACTGGTATGTGTAGGCTACCAGGGAGAACAAGTCCAGGGAGAGACTGGAGGAGAAAATGGAAAGCCTT
>NW_005286101.1:0-497 GCF_000412655.1 Myotis brandtii
TGGGGGAGGGGAGAGATTAAATATCGAGACTTTACATGACGGAACAAAAAATTATGTCTTGCATATGCCACCATAATTTGAAATTTTCTGTCACATGCAGTTTAACTTAGCCTTAACTATGTACCCAAATATTTACATAATGTTTCTTAAATATTTATGTACTATCATAAAATATTGTACTACAGGATAATAATGTATATTGACAATCATTCCAGTGCTAGGAATATAAAACAACTATTTTTAATGGTTGCATCTGTTCAGTTAAAACACCACGTATAGAATGTGTACACCATAGTTTATTTAATCATTCCCCATTGCTAAAGGTTGTTTCCAGCTTTAGCTATTATAAGCAAAAGTTCCAATTAACATCCTTGCCTGTGCCTCTTTTTACACATAAGAAAGTGATTCTCTGGCCTTTATTTCCTAGTGTAGTGACTAAGTTCAAAGGTTTTCAAGTTTCCATTACTCATAGAAATTCCAAGTTGCCTTTCTAAATA
>NW_005286102.1:0-497 GCF_000412655.1 Myotis brandtii
TGACATATAGCATGACCTATTGCTCCTGAATTGAAGGGTTCCCACTGGAGAGCTATTTGTGTATGTCTTGGACCTTTTGCCGATGGTAAGTAGTTTTGGAAGATCAGGGAGGATATAGAAACTTACCTGTTAATGAGTAAAGATGGGAATAAATTTATGATTTTAATTGCATGAGTTTCATTATATATTTTAGAAACTTAGTGTGTAAGAATCCGAGGAACACCATATATTCAGTGGTGTGAACAGCTATGAAATGCCGATAGTACAGAAACCATGAATAACTTATTTCTAACATTTTTTATTACAGTAGACAGGACAGAGAAGTTTCATTTCATAGGTCATTTGCTCATATTTTGCTGAACTTAAAATTGAATTACAACAGTTCACTCTGCTGCAGATTCACCTTGAAGACCGTTCAAAGCTTCACTTTTTTGTAATGCAAGAGCATGATCATATGATTTGAGAAGAGCCACTCATTCAAATCCTTGCCTACTTAC
>NW_005286103.1:0-497 GCF_000412655.1 Myotis brandtii
CTGACTGCTCTGTGTTTTCCCAGAGGCAGGAGGATAGTGTGGATGTGGGTGGGACTTGCTTAAATGCCATTGTAGCTACAGCCCTGATGAGTCTGTGGCTTCTTAGCTGGTCACCAGGGGTGGAATGGAGTCTGGAGTTCCTGGTCCCTCCACGGGAACCTTGCATCTCTCTGCTTTGCTAGGTCTGGGGTGTCCCGGCAGAGGGTGGAGTGGTGAGGGTCCCCACGGACCCTGAGTGGGGGCTGTACCGATCCCAGGGGGAAGGGAGAGTGTGGGGGTGCTCTTGCTGCCAGGATCAGCGTGAAGAGGCAAGAAGGCAAACTGATGAGGAGTGGTTGTCATCCGAAAATGGACACAGTAAGGCCTCAACCTCACAGGGCTGTTGGGGGACCATAGGATGGAAAGCTCCCTGTGTGGTTCTTGGTGCTTAGTAGGTGCTTTGAAATGTTAATAAGTAGAAGCCAAGGAAAAGGTGGAGGAGGGCCTGGGTTTGGTGG
>NW_005286104.1:0-497 GCF_000412655.1 Myotis brandtii
TTAATCCTTCAATTTCAGTCTTTACTCAAAGTGAGGCCCTCACTGACTCTCCTATTTAATATTTCACACTCCCCCCTCCCCAAAATTCCAATATCCCTTCCATACTTTTCTTTTTTCCCCAGATGTCTTTTACCACCTACAACATCCAATATTTACTTATTTGTTTTGTTTATTGTGGCTCCCCTTCTACCCATTAAAATATAAGCTCCTGAAGGCACAGGTATTTGTCTATTTCATGTACTAGTGTATTGCATATTCTGCCCAGCCTACCATGTGGTAGCAGAGCTAGTGTAAAAGCTACCAAAGATTAAATAAATACATTGAATACATAAAGACAGCACAGGGATATTTCTGGTCTCTTCTTTTTGCATTTAAATTCTTCTTGGCACCTATGCAAGACACTTAAGCCACTTCCAGAATGAACTTCCACGTGACTTATTTATCCCAAACTCAAGTTGTTCCCCAGGAGCCTTGCATGCCCAGGGACATAATATCTC
>NW_005286105.1:0-497 GCF_000412655.1 Myotis brandtii
CATGTTACACAGTCTTGGAAGTGCAGTCGTGTATGTGGTCTACATGGAACCCTTTCTTGCTGAGACAAAGGCATGGATGCCAGAGTTCACAGGCCAGGGGTGGGGGGCCCGGAGCCCAGCTTCCCTGCTGAAGGAGGGTGCCTGCCCTTAGAACAATAATCAGAACCTGTGGATGCCTTCACAGTGGGTGATGGTGAAGCCCGATGAAGCAGGCGAAGGGAACACTGCTTCTTGAGCTGGAGGATGACGGGTAAAAGGGCAATCGAAGCCAGCTGGGCTTGGGTGAGCAGGATGAATGGGTGTGGAGAGTGATGGCCAGGGTTCAGCCAGGGGGCATGAGAGGGGTAATCTGGGCATGAAGGCTTGAGAACAGGGTGAGGTTGTAATACCAGGTAAGATGACTCACCCTGCAGCGCTGTGTGCAGTACTTGCTTGGTGTGCCTGTGGACAGTCCAAAAGCAGGTTCTAGAACAGGGGTGGGCAAACTTTTTGACTCA
>NW_005286106.1:0-497 GCF_000412655.1 Myotis brandtii
AGTGCCAGGCGGTTTCCCACCGCGGCCGAGAGCCCACATCCCTGCCGGGGAGGGGGCCCTGGGGTCTCCAGGTCCCAGCGACGCGCTGTTTTCCAAAGGAAGCAGCTCAGTCCTCGCCGACCAGCGGCTGCGGGCGGTGTCTCCTCAGACCCTGCGCCCACGTGCACCTGAGGTGCTTGTGGTGGCCATGACGGTGGCCGTGACGCTGCGGTGCAGCTGGAGTGCTGTCCGTGCACTGTCGGGACGCACACAGGAGGCGACTGCTCCCTGCTCCTCCCCCCCCCTCTAAAACCCACAGGGAAAGTAAAGTTAACCAAGTACAGAAACGATTGTAGTGGTTCTTTACGTGTTCTAGACACAGCTCCCTCCTCAGAGCGACAGTTTTCAAAGGTTTGTCCCATCCTGTGAGCTGATCATCTTTTGAGGCACAAAAGCTTGAGGTTTTGGTGAAGTCCTGTGTCTGGGTTTTCGTTGTTGCAGCTCACGATGTTGGTGTC
>NW_005286107.1:0-497 GCF_000412655.1 Myotis brandtii
TGTATTATAGTAATAAGAGCTCAAGCCTAAGAATCAGTCTGAATTTTATTCCTGGTTCTGTCCCTAAATAGTCATGTGAGCTGGGCCAAGTCATTCAGCCTTTCTAAGCAATGATGTTCTCATTCCTGAATGACTGCATTGGCTCAGGTGACCTCAAAGTCCTTTCTAGATTAAAAATTCAAAGACAAGATACCTGCCTATACCAGAAATCCCAAATATTTGTGGAATACTTTATACCACTTCTCTTGACTCCCACAAATTTGAAAGGAATGAAGTGACCCATACCCCTAATTTTATTGTATTCCAATGTTACTGCCCATACCCTCAACATTCATTTTGAAGTTGAACAAATGGAAGTTTAGTTAAGTTCAAAGACACATGCTTGCTAAGCAAGTGATAGCTCTTGTCTGAGGTCCAGCTCACTTATCTTTTGAATTATGGATGTAATAAGTAAAATGGACTTGGAAGACATTTAGGGAGTACTACTAGCAGAAAAA
>NW_005286108.1:0-497 GCF_000412655.1 Myotis brandtii
CGGGACACTCATAAGTCAAGGCCCCACTGTATTCTAGGGGTCTGCATCCTAGGGGTCTGGACACATGTATGACACGTTTCCACCATTAGAGGATCGTACAGAATAGTGTTGCTGCCCTAAACACCTGTGCATCCCTCCCCCTCCCCCTCAACCCCAGCGACCACTCATCTTGGTCCCGTCTTTGTAATTCTGCCTTTTCCAGAACGTCCTGTCGTTAAAACCATACAGTCTGCAGCCTCTTCAGATGGGCTGCTATCACTGAGGAGTAAGAATGGAAGGATCCTTCAGGTCCTTTCGCGGCTCAATAGCTCATTTCCTTTTAGTGCTGTTACATCCCGTTCTCTGGAGGGACCGCAGTTTATTTATGTTTCACCCCGAAGCACATCTTGGCAGCTCCCCCGTTTGGGCAATTAGGAATACAAGGGCTCTAAACACCCATGAGCAGAGGTTTGTGTGGACGTGAGCTTTCAGCTCCACCGCTGTGAGATTGTCTGATA
>NW_005286109.1:0-497 GCF_000412655.1 Myotis brandtii
AAATCACAACCTAATCAGAGCTCTTCAATATTTCCTGAGCATTCACCATGTGCCTCACTGAGCTAGGAGCAGCACGGGCCTTGCGCTCACAGGGTGTCCATCCCAGAGTGGAGACAATTAACGAGCAACTGTAATCAAGCCTGAGCGTGCTCCGCTGGTGAGAGCATGGCTCTCGGGTTGTTCATGGCAGGGGTGCTGCCACCGGAAGTAGCATCCCCGTGGCAAGTGACAAGCACAGGCTTCCTAGGGGTAGAATGGTTTTAACGTCCCTACTTAATACTTGGATGGGCAAACACCAATACAGAATACAACCTACTCCTTTGTTCCACTCAAGTTAGAAGCAGTTCCCACACCCAGGAAACCGCCCAAATAGAAACACTTGCCTCAAAGGGAGTTTTTCAACAATAAAAGCTATCAATGGCATATTTTCTGAACAGGAGCAAACTGGCACCCTTTTTCATTTTTTCTAAGATGCTGGCATCTATTTCTGCTCTGTT
>NW_005286110.1:0-497 GCF_000412655.1 Myotis brandtii
CTCATCTGGCCCCCCGAAGGGGTCTGATCCCCAGCTCAGGCCTGGGGCTTGCCACACAGGGACTCTCCCACGGCATCCCCCACTTCCCAAAGCCCCCCCAGATGTAGCGATGATGGAATCTTGCACATCTGTTCCCCAGCACCGAGATGTGTTTATGCTCCTGAAGTTAAGGTTTGTAATGGGTTTTGCTCACGGGGATGATTATTTTAGTGCTGACTCTTTAAAAGGCAATTGATAACAAGTTTACCCAGACACAAGAGCTCTGGCGATTATCTGCAAATTCAGGCTCCGTGAACAGCCAAACCAGATCATTTAAGACCCCCTGGATCCATTCGGGGGCCAAGATTATCCAAACTGACAAGCTAAACAGGAGATAATGTATGCTAAAACGGTGCCTGTGCAATCAAGATGCTCCTCCGGATGGCTGCTGGGAGCCGCCGCACTCCCGTCTTTCCTGATTTTTTCCTTCATGGGCTCCCTCCCTTCCCTTCTCGCTT
>NW_005286111.1:0-497 GCF_000412655.1 Myotis brandtii
GAGAACTGAACTGATACACTTACTATAGATGGATAGAACTTCATTTGTTTTAGAAAATAGTGAAAAATATAATACCTGTTTCTCCACAATTTTTCCCTCCATTTCCCATATCCACAGGCAACTAAGAGAACTATTTCTATCTTATATCTCTAATTTTCTTTCTAATATTGTTATTGGGAATGTGATCTCTATTTTTTAGTTCTCCTTTATATAAAAGAACTAAATAGTCTAGTATGTGTTCTGTAGAAAACATATGCTTAACAAATGGATTTTGAATGAAAGGGTGATTCTCCTTTTTGCTAATTGAGTTATATTTTGTGCATCTTTAAAAATCCCTTTAAACAGTTACTGGGCCAAAGAATAGAAAATGTTTGATATTGTTATAGGTTGTAATACTAATAAGGTTTAATTTTTCATCTATATCTCTTGAGGCTTGAGTTATATTTAAAGATAGTGTAGAAATTTTAATTCTAGTAATTAAATACTTTTTTTTTTTT
>NW_005286112.1:0-497 GCF_000412655.1 Myotis brandtii
GATCCTTAGGATGATTTTCACTGCCCTGGGGAGAAGGGTGGGGAGCCACACATGGAAAATGCACTTCTCAGCAGGCAGCGTGGATCTCAATCCTGAACAATCAAGAGCTGGAAAGCCCCATGTCCGGAGCCTCTTCCACCTCCGCCACTGGGCGTGGACCTCGCATTGGTTGTTCACTGTATGGATGAAGGATCCAGGAGTCCAGAGCCCCATGTTAACATGCATATTCTTCCTGCACAAGTGTCACCTCGTGTGTCATCGCCAGTCAATTGGGGGTGGCTTTCTATAGCCCTGAAGCTCAGGATCAGGGAGAAAGAGTGTAAGGTTGATTAGCTATCTGCAGTGCTCACGGGACTGGATGGCCAGCATTGACCATCTTGCACTAAGCAGTTGTAACAGGTGTATAGAAGTGGAAATGGCCCCTGATTTATGTTAGCTTACCAGCCCACCATTTATTCTCCCTGTACCCCATCTGCATTAAGACTACAGAAAGCCCT
>NW_005286113.1:0-497 GCF_000412655.1 Myotis brandtii
CTCTCTGAAATCAATAAAAGTATATTTTTAAAAAAACTCAAAACTTTTCTTAGGAAGAATAATTTTATGATCATGTTTAAATTTTTCCTGTTCCTGCAAAAATAAAATTGTGGGAACAAGTATTCAAAAACATAATGGAAGTCCATAGGGAAACTATGATTCAGTATAGATTCATTTGTATTTAGTTGTTATTCATTAACATTTAATTACTTGGACTTTGAACTTGCCAGCATGGTCCTCGTCACTGATAAGGAATTAGACAAGATAATTCCTGAGAAACTTCAAGCAGAGAGACAGTGTTAGGAGGGAATCCCAGAGTGAGGAGAGAAAACAGTCTTTAAATGTCTTCTGCAAACTCCCATCAGCACCAGAAAAGGAAATCTCAAAAATTAAGTACCTCAAAAAACCAAGTGATCTGCTCAAGGTTCAAAGCTTTACTAAAGTTTGAATCAGCACCTTTGGTAATTCTCTCAACCAACTTTATTCCTGAACTACAG
>NW_005286114.1:0-497 GCF_000412655.1 Myotis brandtii
TAATAATAATAATAATAATAATAATAATGAAGTTCATGAGCTCCTCCCCTATTCTCTTACTAATTAACCACTTTATGGGTTTGCTACTGTTTCTGAGCCCTATTTTGGTATAAACTCACCTGCTTTGCCTCCTATGACATTGTTATTCCTACAAAGTCTTCCATTACTTTTACACAGTTAGCTTTACTCCACTTTTATTCCCCAAATATGTTTATGTATGTGTGACCTAATTATTGCCATAGCTTCATGCACATCATATATTTAGCTTTATCTTCTAATCTAAAATCTGGACATAAAATTTTCACCTTATAGAACATCTCTATGTGAGAGTATGTGTTAGTATGTCAAAACCATAATATCAAAAGTCAAATTCATTATCCTTACTTTCACTGTCCCCAAAAACAAAACAAAACAAAACAAAAAACCTACTATCTTCAGGCTTCTATCAGATTGGATATTTAACATATTCTATAATTTCTCTATGTAATGTCCTATAG
>NW_005286115.1:0-497 GCF_000412655.1 Myotis brandtii
ATAGAGGAGTTTTTAAAACATATACAATAATTACTACTCTGCCGGGTAGCACATGAAAAAGTTTTAATGTGAACTGCCAAACTGAAGTTGTTTTCTATTTCAAAAGTGAATGAGAGAATGCTTCAGACAGAGGGAAAGAGGAAAATGTCCTCGAGAAAAGAGCCTTCAATAGGATCCTTGAAAGATGGAGATAAACACCATGGATAACATCAGAAATGAGAGAATTTCTAGTCCAATGAACACAATTCTAGCTCTGATTTCCACAGAATCTTACTGAATTATTAGCATAAGTAATTGGTAGATTTAGTAACTGCTTTCTGCCAGAAAAGCAACTTTTCAGAGTATTCATGAAACTTCTTCTGGCAAGAATACACAGGTGTACAAACCTGGCTTTTTTAATAACTAATAACAGCTTTTTAAAAAATATGTTTTCCAGAATCCTGGCCCCTGGAGACACGGCACCAAACCCACCCACCCCCTCACAGATTAACAATCCT
>NW_005286116.1:0-497 GCF_000412655.1 Myotis brandtii
GAGCATTTAGTCCATTTACATTTAAAGTTATTGTTGATAGGTACTAATGAGTATACAGAGTTATATATTAGTTTTCTACTTTTATTTTCTATTGGCTGTCAGCTTTCTTTGGCTTGTGGTTGCATCACTCTAATCTTTGTCTCCATCTTCACATTACCTTGTCCTCTTTCTGTATATAAAATATCCCTTTTCCTACGCGTTATAAAAAACATTTGTGATGACATTATCCATCCAGATAATCTAAGATTATCTTCCCATCACAAGATCCTTAACTTCATCACACATATAATGACTCTTTTCCAAATAAGGTAATATTTATAGGTTCTAGTGGTTCAGACCTGATATCTTTGGGGGGCATTTTTCAGACTACCAACCACCATCATGTAATGCAAAATTAAAATACTAGACATGATGCCAGAGACCAGAATCTTGGCTATGATTCTGGTTGTGCCACGGTCCCGCTTTCACAGGAAGAACAGTCCTGCCCAACAGAACCC
>NW_005286117.1:0-497 GCF_000412655.1 Myotis brandtii
GGCCACATTCCTGTGAAGCTGTTTAAGTGAAACCAACAGGGCAGGGCCTTCCTTGGAGTCAACACTGGCGTTTCCTCCCAGCTCCAGGTGCGCTGCAGGCCTCCTGCATGACACCCCTCTCCCACCGCCAGAACTTGGCTGCAGGCCACAGACCAAAACAAGCCTGAACTGGATCCCGCTCATTTGTGCACAACAGACCCCGGGTCTGCCCTGCCGCACCGCACCCATCAGCAACCAAATGCCCGTCACCTCCTTCCCATCTCCACAGCTGCCACCCAAGCTGTGCAAACACTTCCATAGCTGAGCCCCAGCCGCCTCACCCCGACACATTGTACACACAGCCTACTGCCCCAGGCTGGCTTCGAAGTTCAGGGGCGGACCCAGACTCCAGGTACTGGGCCAGGCAGGGGGGAGGGCAAAGGAGACCAAATGGAAGTAGGAGGCCATGAGGCCATGGGCAGCACGCACATGGGAGCACAAGGGTCATGTGGAAGCAG
>NW_005286118.1:0-497 GCF_000412655.1 Myotis brandtii
TATAAAAAATATAGAAAAGGCAACAAACACACCAAAATGAGTGGCATAACTTTTAATATAGAGCATTCAGAACAAACGTTGCTATAGATTGAAATAGTCTATAGAAACTTAACTTCTCCTGTATACAAAGAGGGATATTATGGGGTTGTCTGGTTGACAGTCAAAACCAAGGTTATAGAGATGGGGCAGCAGGAGACACAGGAAAGAACCTTGGTCAGAGTTAGGCAACTTGAGTCCCTTCTAAGCCTGGCTCAGCCACCAACCATCTGTAACTTAAAGTGACTTGTGTTTCTGTGGCCCAAAGCTCTCTGCCGCTGAGGGGACATTGAATGAAGGGTCTCCTCCCCCCTTTTCAGTTCTTCCATTGTTGCCATTGTCTGCTCACTACCCCCAAACCAGAACACGCCTTGTCATTGCCAAGGGAGCTCAGGGGCCCAAACAAGCTGTGCTCTTAAATCAAGCTGACAAAGGCAGGATCCCATGATTGTTGTTGTCAA
>NW_005286119.1:0-497 GCF_000412655.1 Myotis brandtii
TGACAATGCCAGAAGGACGTGCCCCAGCTAGTCTGCTGGGGACACATAAAGCGGAGCTGAATCACCCCCGCTGTCCTAAGTGAAGCTGTCAGGGTTCAACTGACAGGCAGCTATCCCCAGGACACGGGCGAGCTGAGACTGGCCAAGCTCAACCTGGTTCAGTTGAACTCAACTCAAAAGACCCAGGAGCTAAGTAAGTGTTTATTGTTGTATGGCACTGAGGTTTTGAGGCCATTTGTTACACACCATCATTTAGGCAATAGGTAACAGATATAGCCAAGGTGATAGAAAGAACCACAAAGAAAACAATAATGAGAACTTCTAAGAAAACAGCTTTCTGGGCTTTTTTTCTTGGGGGGGGGGGGGGGTTATGACAATATCCTCAGCTTTTCTAGTATCCCTGAAACTAGCCATGGCCATGTGACACAGTTTTGGCCAATGAGAATAAGGGACAGATCCTACTAAAGTCACCCTTTCTTCCTGTTTTGAACGTGGTT
>NW_005286120.1:0-497 GCF_000412655.1 Myotis brandtii
CGGTTTGCCGAGCCGCAGTTTGCTGACCACTGCTCTAAACTGTCTGCCAAATGATGTAAATTGCCATGGTGGTCTAGTCTGACCTTTCTCTAATATTGTGGATATAGGCCAGCTTCTGCTTCAACACATCAGACTAGGAATCTCTCTGGGTCTCAAGATAGTCCTTTGTTATAAAACAATCATTTTTTATTTTCTAAAAATCTCCCTTCTTGTCACTTTTATCTGGTGCTTCTGGATTTGTCTCTGAGACGAGTATATAGGGAAACCCTCTGGGGACAGGAGAGCGGGGTGTGGGGATTGAGTGGTTTTGTTTTCATCATCGTTCTAGGAAAGGCCCAGCCTGCTGTGCGGGAGCCCCATATGCATGTAAGGTCACCATCATGGCCCTTCAGCCCGCCCCTCACTTATCCAGGCCTAGCATCATCAGTCCCTACAAGGATCTCTCACGGGAAATCATCAAGACAGTCAGCATCAGACCCAACAAGCCACTGAGTCCT
>NW_005286121.1:0-497 GCF_000412655.1 Myotis brandtii
TGGTTTGGTGTCCTGGCTCCAGGACATCTAAGCTGCATGACCTGGGGCAATTGACTCAGCCTCTCTGCGCTTGTTCTTCTATTTTTAGTGGGAAGAGCATAAGGAAGAGAACTTTTTTAGGAGTATGGGAAGAGCAGCAAGGAGGCTGGTGTCGCTGGAGTGCAGTGAGGAGGAGTGAAATGATATAAGGTCAGAATAAGAATGGAGAGGGTCCTACAGATCCCATAGGGCATGGCAAGATTTTAGATTTTCTTCTGAGTGATATGAAAAGCCATTGGAGGGTATGGAAGAGGAGAGAAACATGATCTGACCTACATTTCCAAAAGCTTACTGTGGGACAGAAGTCCCCATGGTGGCTGCCACAGGAATCCAGGGAAGAGGACGGTGGCTTGAACAAGGGCACGGATGGTGATGGTACTGGTGATAAGAAAGTCAGATTCAGGATATCCAAGGGGTATTCCTTTATTTTTAATTTTTATTTCTTCAATTTATTTTTT
>NW_005286122.1:0-497 GCF_000412655.1 Myotis brandtii
GGAAGTGGGGAGATGTCACAATTTTATTCATTCAGGATGACTAAATCCTAGAGATCTGGTGTGCAGCCTGGTGACCAATCAGTTTTAATTGTTTGTCTTCTCCATTGGCCCCTGCACCCTCTGGGGGAGCAGTTCCCACATCTGGCTAAGCATCCAGATCTGCTGGGCAGCTTGATACAGATACAACATTCCTGATCCTCACACCAGGCCCACGGAATTAGAAACATGGGAGTGGAGCCCAGGGATGCATACATTTAAAACTGTTCCAGGTGACTGTGGTCAGCAGGCAGGCTAGGTAGCCGCTGCCCCAGGACCAGCCCTCACGTCCAGTGGGCCCAGCCGAGTGACAGCGGGGATGGAAGGAGGCAGAGCTGAGGAATGCAGAGGCCTCGCTGCAGGCCAGGTCCTGCTCTAGGAACGCTTACATCTGCTACTTAATCTCAGCCATGGGGAAGAGAGATGACAGGATGCCCATCACCACAGACAGGAAACCACAG
>NW_005286123.1:0-497 GCF_000412655.1 Myotis brandtii
TCCCCAAGTTCCATCAACCTTTTGATGAAACTCTTGCGATTATGACATGCTGGAATTGGCTTCCGGCAGTGCTGCACTTTAATGGGACTGGGAGTGCAGTGGGCCCGTTTACACCTGCATCACCACAAACACGTGAGGATGGGTACAGATTTATCACAGTGATAACTTCATACGTCACATAAATATCTAATCACTGGGTTGTACACCTGAAGCTAGTATACTATTGTATGTCCACTGTCATTAAAAATAAAAATATTTTAATTTAAAAAAGGATTCAATGAGATGAAACACGTGAGGCAAAGCTTAGCGCTGCGCCCTGCTCCTAGTAAGTGTTTGTTAAACGTGGCGTGTGTTTTGTTACATCAGGATGGCTACATGTCACTTAGGCAGTAGGAATTTCTGCAGCTCCATTATAATCTTACGGGACCACCATCGTATATGCCATCAAAACATCATTCATTATGTGTATGACTGCATTGCCTCATCTAATAGTCACT
>NW_005286124.1:0-497 GCF_000412655.1 Myotis brandtii
GTTTCTGAAATGAGTCATAATTAAGGCAAAACTATCCTTTCCTGTGAACAACCTTTATAGAGGACTACCAATGTAGTTTTCTAATTATTGGACATAGGTCAAGGATAGCACTAGAGAAAACTCTCAAAAGTGGGCTGGGTTCACATGGATCACCCAGATCTGTCCCCCACCTTCTCTTCTGACCTTGTTCTCTTTTGGGGCTGGAAATTCCCACCATTAGTCATTCACTGGCTTAAAACTCTCACTTTTTATGCTCAGTGATTACCTTAGAAGTTGGGTGAGTGAAATATTTCAGGGGCTGAAAGAAGGTCTTAAAGGTCACATCCAGAGATTCCATCCCATGTCAAGTAAACCATGTATTTTTATTCATTTTGTATGTTGGCAGATGACACAATATTACGTTTGGATAAATTATTTTGCTGCTAATTGTTTTTTATATGCTCTAAAATGCATAGGGGAGGATACAAATTAAAAAATACTATATTTCTGAAAAAAAA
>NW_005286125.1:0-497 GCF_000412655.1 Myotis brandtii
CGCTCTATCCACTGAGCCAAACTGGTTAGGGTGAGATCCTATTTTTGACATCATTGGCAGCTGTCAGAATGTGGTTTTACTTGTTGTCATTCTTCTTATGGAGTCACAACTTAGAAGATAAAAATCTAAGCTGGTGCTTCAATGATAAGGTGATATGCTACATTAGACAGGATTCTTTCCATAGGAAATAACTTAAAACTCAGCCAAACTGGCTATGTATAAGGAATCAACTGAGTCCTGTAATGAGAAATCCATGAGACAGGCTGACTTTAGATGGGCCTGCATTCAGGGACTCCAATGAAGTCCCTGAGGCCCGATTCTCTATATCTCTGGACTTGGCTCTTTTTAATGCACTGTCTTTGATGCTTTCTACCCTTGGTTTCTAGACAGCTATTGTGGTTTAGGATTTATACCTTTTCAGCTTCAGGTCTACAAAATGGAACTCATCTCTGCTAACAGATAAGCAAAAGTACTTGGCTTGCTCACTGGCCAATTAT
>NW_005286126.1:0-497 GCF_000412655.1 Myotis brandtii
AAGAAGAAGTAGTCCCAAATGTGTATGGACCTAAAAACAGAGCTTCACAATCCATGAGGCAAAACTGATGAACTGAAAGGAGAAATAGAAATTCTACAGCTGGAGACTTCAACACTTTCCTCAGTAATTGATAGAACAAGTTGTAGAAATTCGGTAACGACATAGAAGCCCTGAACATTGTTATTAATCAAGTTAACTTATTGGACATTTTAGAACACTTCACTACATAACAGCAGAATGTATATTCTTTTCAAATGTATAGAAAACACTTCCCCTGATAAACCACAGTTTAAGCCAAAAAACCATACCTCAACAAAATTAAAGAATTGATTTAGGCAAAATATTCTCTCTAACAATACTAGATTAAAATTATAAAGCCATAGCAAAAGATAGGTGGAAATTCTCCAAATATTTTGAAATTAATACAATTCCTATGGGTCATGAGGGTCAAAGAGAATATAACAGGGAAGTTTAAAATATTTTGAATTGAATGAAAA
>NW_005286127.1:0-497 GCF_000412655.1 Myotis brandtii
TTAGGCTCTGATGCTAAGAAAGGAGAAAACACTGCCCCGCACAGGCGAGCGGGTGGCCTTCCTGCTGGCACTGCCCAAGTCTCTGGTCGTGCCAGGCGTTAGCAAACATTGGCCGCCGGAGTTGTGAAAATCGTGTGCTAATGAGAGCGTCTCGGTGAGTGGCACAGCCTCAGCCCGCTGGTGCTGTTAATCAGAGGCGGGAGAGAAACCTTGTGTGCCTGATTAGCACAGGGAATACAGGTTCCATTTCATGGCCTTTAAAAATACAAAGGGTTCAGTCGGGGATGGTGGCAAATGACACAATATTGACATGAGATTTCTGGCTGAACGTTGGTCTGGGCTGGCACCCAGGTAATTAAACAGCTTTCCCTGGTGGCTTTCCTCGCAGTTCCAGGTCAAGCAGCCCTCTCCACCTTCGTCTTTCTGAGGAGGGGGTTACAGGTGGGATATGCGGACTGTTGCACGTGGGGGACGGGAGAGGAGCGGGTGAACTGCCG
>NW_005286128.1:0-497 GCF_000412655.1 Myotis brandtii
GTTACTCACCATATGGACCCAGCATTTCAGTATGCTGTGGAAGTGCCAGAGACATAACTTCTATCATCGCCAAACTTAAGGGGCCCGAATCTTTGATTTTCTTTGCCACCTATATCACATTGCTTAGCTACACTCCACTATACTAGCATATCATGTAATTTAAATCCAGAACCCATCCAAGGAGCCCTCACAAGATTTGGAGAACCAAATGATGAGGGTAACATAGAAATCATAGAATTTAATAATTGTGTACTGATTTGCATATTTTGCCATGGCTTTCATACACACATACACTACCATGCTTACCCCACTCCTGCTTCTCCATACACATGTACCCACATTCACACACACATTGTGTTCTTTCAATTTGTCTTACTATGGGCCATTAATGCTGAGGAATAAGAGTTTTTCTCCAGGATTATAATTCTAATAATTTTAAAACTTGTTTACCTATTTTCCTCAACGTTAGACTCTCTCTATATAAAAGCCTAAGTGAC
>NW_005286129.1:0-497 GCF_000412655.1 Myotis brandtii
AAATTTAAATTGTTTAGGGAGAGGTAGAAGTTTCTTCTGAGCCTGAAGGGTCTCTATTGCCTTCAACTCAAAATAATTCACATCCCAAAGTGGCCCCATGGGGGAGGCCTGTTCTGAACCCCTTCGCCCTACCCACTTCATTGAGGTTGTTTCATACATTTATAATACATTTAGATTCTTTTGTCACCTTCTGCATTCTCTGCTGGGAGCCTATGACTTTTAAATTAATCTTTAAAAAGAATTTACACTCATAAAACTGCTCTTTGTGGTCTGAAGTTCTATTGGTTTTGTCAAATGCTTAATGTCTTGCATTCACCATTACAGCATCATACAGAATGGTTCTCCATCCTAAATAATAAGCCTCTGTGCTTCCCCTTTTAATCACCCCCACCCTCTCAGTCCCTGGCAGCTTACCATTTCCATTGCCATTTGTTTTCTCTGGTCTGTCTTATAATTGAAATTATACAGTAGGTAGCTTTCAGACTGGCTTTTTTTTT
>NW_005286130.1:0-497 GCF_000412655.1 Myotis brandtii
ATACAACATCCATTTATGATTAAAACACTCAATAATATAGGAATAGAAGGAAATTACCACAACATAATAAAGGTTATATAAGATAAACCCTCAGCCAATAACATACTCAATGGCAAAGAACTGAAAACTTATTTTTAGGATCAGGAACAAGACAAGGATATCCACTCTTACCACTCTTAATTCAACACAGTACTTGAAGTCCTAGCCAGAGCAATCAGGCAAGAGAAAGATATAAAAGTCAATTGGGAAGGAAGAAGTAAGAGTGTCACTTTTTTGCAGATGACATGATTCCGCATGTAGAAAACCCTAAAGACTCCACACACACACACAAAAAAACTATTAGAAACAATACAATAAAGTTGCAAAATACAAAATCAATTTTCAAAAATAAACTGCATTCCTGTATACTAAGAATAAAGTATCAGAAAAAGAAATGAAAAAATAATTCCTTTTGAAATTATAACAAAAATAATAAAATACTTAGGAATAAACTTAAC
>NW_005286131.1:0-497 GCF_000412655.1 Myotis brandtii
GAGTTCACAGGGCAAAGTGAGGGAGACAGCTATATGGGAGGAGAACTGAGGAGAAGGAACGAGGACCTCCTCTCCCAAATACTGTAAAAGCAGCCTTAATAACATAACAATAGACACCTTTATTACTCTCCTCACAGTAAATTACAAGGGTTTTAGGAGCTCTGTGCCAGGAAGCGGGTGGAAGATCGAGTATACATTTCTTATTATCAAAGTATTACAAAGAGTGAAAAGAACCAGATTTTTAAAAAGGTATGTACTAATGATGCTGTTGTAATAAGCTGGTGATTATTTAACAGGAAAGGAGGCAAGGGAAGGCTAGATATAGGCATGCCATTTATATAGTTGTGTCAAAAAAAGCTGCATTTAACATTCTCCAAATATATCCCCTGCTGATTTATGGGGGAAGAGACTAGACAAAGGCAATTTAGAAGCATGCCCCAGAAGGTCTGAGTGACTTGAGAGGGTGTCTGCCAGTCATACCTGGAAACAAATTAGTG
>NW_005286132.1:0-497 GCF_000412655.1 Myotis brandtii
AGGGTAAATGTAAACTGATTTTAAAAGTTTAAAATATGAAGGTATTGAAGATATTGAATGGATTTAGGACAAATTCAGTACTAGAAAATACCCACACACTAGGCAAAAACAAAATATTACAGTTAATTCTTTCAGAATAAATGGTTGCCTTACAAATCATCATGAAAGAAACCAATGTAGACATTTAATGTATTATATGTTAGCAAGTAAAACACACATACACACAGTAATATTTCTCATGAAAACTAGTGTCTAAGAAATGAGAAAATAACTCCTTTACAATTATTGTAATTAAGACCAAAGTATAGTAACATACATCTCTCCAAGGAAATAAAATCCCAAACAACATATAGTGTGGTAACTGGGATTTCTAGGATAAAACAATGGTAATTCATAAGAAAAACTACTTTGCTCATTTAAAAAGGAAATGTTCCATCCTGATATATGAAATTATTCCCCAATATTATCTGGAAAAGACAAGAGTATAAAGGTAGAAA
>NW_005286133.1:0-497 GCF_000412655.1 Myotis brandtii
TAATTATTTAATATATCCATCGATTTCATTTCTACCCCCAGAATGTGGACGACGCAATGACCGTGCTGCCCAAACTGGCCACCGGTCTGGATGTCAATGTGCGATTCACAGGGGTCTCCGATTTTGAGTACACACCCGAGTGCAGTATCTTCGACCTCCTAGGGATCCCCCTGTACCACGGCTGGCTTGTCGATCCTCAGGTGAGGGTGAGAGGGCCCAGATGAGACTCTTGTCCAGCTCAAGCGACAGAGAAGCAGCGTTCTGTGGGCTGGGGGTTAGAGAGGTAGGGGTTAGGGATGTAGGGATTCGATTGGCTTTGGAGGGAATCCGGTTTAGAGGCAGGACCCAGTGGAGACTTCCTTGAACCTTAAACATTTTTGGTAAACATTCAAATACAAGCAAATCATAGGCAGTTATTGAGACGGCCAGGGTTTCAGGAACCTTTGGTCCTAGGGTTGCAGTCCATTTCCTTCCTAAAAAGATCTCAATTTTTTTTT
>NW_005286134.1:0-497 GCF_000412655.1 Myotis brandtii
TCTTCTTTTCCAGAAAGAAAATTTCCACGATGGTAAAGACTGATGGTCATGCCCACTATGCAGAAGTAAGTGACTCTCCTATTTTGTGTATCTAGAGACATTCCTTAGGGGTTTGCTTTGTTGTTTCATTACTACAAAGGGTAACCTGAGACGATTTTATGTTTAATTGTTTAATGCAAGTTTCAATGTCTTTAAAATATTTTGTGAAAAAAGCAAATGAATGATCAAGATAACTATAAAGTATAGAAAGATAAGTAGAAAGATTAGGATTGAGTTAACTGTTATAATAAAGATATTTTTAGTCAGTGGAACTTTTTATCATTGTAAGCTAAACAGTCAAGGTAACATAGTATAAAGGAGAAAATGCATCTGAAAGGATAAAGAAAAATTAATAAAAAGTGAGGATCTATAGAAACATGGTAAAACATATTCATGTCCAGAAATATTCAGTTATTATAGAATATTCATTAGAAGCACAGGTTAAAATAAAACAATGG
>NW_005286135.1:0-497 GCF_000412655.1 Myotis brandtii
TTTTCTATCTGAGGGAGAGCAGCCTTCCTTGATTTTCTATCAAGGAAATGTGTTTTATGTATTCTTAAAAAGGCTTTTAAAAACCAACAGAAATAACCCATACAAGTTGGGTTATTAACAAGCTGAAGTTCAGCTAATGTGTCCTTATGCCACACAACAGTGCCTTTGTCTAAAAAATCCTAAGATTCAGTTCCACAATACATAATGCAATCGGTCAGAATACAAATGGGAAATGAAGTTTTCACATGCTTTGCCCAATTGAAAGTATTCCACATACTTAGGAACAGCCTTAAGGGTGACTTTCTAGAACAGAATTGGAATAGCTCTGACTTGGACATGGCTCTGCGGCTCCATCCGTTCCATTTTTGATGATTCTTCCTCATCTTCCAAATCTGGTGAGGATGGTAACTTGCACCCTTCCAAGAACATGGCCTCTATTAGCTGCTTTTAATAAAATTCTGGCCCAGCCGATGTGACTCAGTGGTTGAGCGTCAACC
>NW_005286136.1:0-497 GCF_000412655.1 Myotis brandtii
CTAGAGAAGACTGTAGAGATTGTTTAACCCAAATGGTTAAATAATCTGGTGAGAACGAGATGCGTAGAAAGGCTCATGTTCACACGGAGGCGGAGTGAGAACTCTGACCCAGGTTTCATGAGTCGTCCAACAGCCCACTTTACCTTATGCTCCATTGCATTTTAAAACAGGTGCAGATCACACATGCCAAGGTTGATTTGTGTTACTGACATGCTGATCACAGATGGGTCTTGGCTGGTCACATTCATCACCCCTGGCCATACAGGCGAAGCCTTCCCCGGCTTTCCCGCCGAGTGAGGGGCTCCGGACTCTTTGCTCCTGTTCCCTTTGGCGCACACCTATGCCGGTTCAAGCCCCATGGCGCTGGAGTTTGTTGTCTTCCCTAGACTGTAAGGTTGTGGGGAACCGACATTTTGTCTCACTCATGTTTGTTTCATCCCAGTGCCTGACACCGCATAATGACTCAAAAATGTCAAATGAATGAATGAATGAATGAA
>NW_005286137.1:0-497 GCF_000412655.1 Myotis brandtii
CGGCGCCACCATCTTCCAGCTGCTGGAGAAGCAGGCGGAGGCTCAGTCCAGGGACCAGTTTCAGTTTGAGAAGCTGCGCTTCCTGGAGAACTACACCTGCCTGGACCAGCGGGCCCTGGAGCAGTTCGTGCAGGTGAAGGGGAGACGCTGCCGGGGAGGGTGGGCAGGATGGGGCTTCTTGTGGTAGGTCCAGGGCCACGCCCCGGGGACCGATGCCCTGTTTGGAAGCAGAGGGTGTGGGAACAGAGCCAGGGGAGACCTGGGTCCAGGTCTGAGACTGGAGCGCTGTGACATTGGGCAAGTCACTTAACCTCTCTGGGCCCAAGTTTCCTCATCTACAAGGTGAGGAGGAAAACCACACCTGTGCCGCGGACACTCAGCAGCAGGTCAGAAGCACTTCCTAAGCTGCCACTTGCTGCTTAAAAGTGGACGTAGTGCTACCGGTGCTGTGCGAATGTCCTTGTCCCGCACTCTGCGCTCCACCCAACCCCGTGGCC
>NW_005286138.1:0-497 GCF_000412655.1 Myotis brandtii
AATAATTGTTAGATAATATTAGTATCATTATTACTATTACTGCCACTTTATAAAGACAACATTTCAATTAAGTAAAATTATATCATTACACCTTTTTTGCAGACCTGTTTTAAGGATCAAAAAGAAGACAGTATTTCAATGATTCTAACATGCTTATCTTCTCACACTTTAACATCTCTGAAATTGGAATCCAATTTTTAATTCAGAATGTGTTAAAACTTATTGACAGCATTAAAAAATTTTAGTGATACATAAAATACTGGCATCATTCCATCCATGGTACCTTATATTAAGTGAAATAATGGTGAACACAACAGAGCTCTTGCAGTTCTAATCAATGGTTAGCATTTAAATAAATTTTAGTTCTTAAAAGCCTTGTGGGGGAAAGAGGACTAAAAAAGCAAAATAATTTTTTAAAGTAATTTGATGTTCAAGAAAACTTAAGCCAAAGGAAATGCATGATTCAAATAAATAGGATGACTCATTTTGTCCAATAT
>NW_005286139.1:0-497 GCF_000412655.1 Myotis brandtii
TTTTTTATTGGTGCTTTAGCTATAAAGGTAGTTTTCATTTAGTAGTCAAATTTAGTGTTTTCCTTCATGACTTTTGAGTTTTATGTCATGTTTAAAAGCCTTCCCATCTTCTCATTCTAGGATTATATTCACCCATCTTTTCTTTTTCTTCTATTTCTTTTCAGGTGTGTGTGTTTTTGTTTTGACATTAGGTATTTGTTTTATTCAGGATTATTTTGTTGTAAGGAGTTAGGTTGATATCTGTGTGTTGGTATATTTGTAAAAGATTTCAATATCAAGTACTATTGAGATTTTATTTCATTGGTTCTGTTTATCCTTTGCCATGTAATTATTTGATAAGTAGGAGCAGCACCTGCATATTTATAAAAATACCATTCCTTTGAATACAGTGGGTTGTATTTATTCTTGGCGCCATAATCTTTAAATAATTGGGAGTTTGGGTCCTAGGAGATAATAGCAAAGAATACCCTATGGCAGTGATGGCGAACCTATGACAC
>NW_005286140.1:0-497 GCF_000412655.1 Myotis brandtii
GGTTTGACTGGTTTTTTGCAAGGCTTATCACATTGCCTTTCGGGAGGGCTTTCCACACTGTGTTTATTCCTCCTGCATTTGAATGGAATGCTAATCCAGTGCATGGCCATCCCCAGGCCACCGATGGTCACTCTGGGAGAGGCTAGTAGGACTGATTTGTTAAGGAAGTCAGTGAGGTCCCCACCTGACATTCTGTCCTGTGTGGGAGAAGATTCTGAAACTCATTTAAGGCACATAAGGCACCTTGCAAACAGCTAGGATAAACTCAACAAGTAGAGGCTTATAGGAAAAGACAGGACTGACCTCAGAGCTGCACCAGCCTGCACTTAAAACCCAGAAGGAAATACTTGTGGGAAAGGAAGCTTTGGCTAAAATATGTCAGGAAAGGTTAAATCAATGATAGTCTGCTGGAAGAATGCTTGCCTTTTCTCTGTCCTTCCTCTAAAACTGAAGGACCTAGAAAGGTTCCCTTGCATCTTCCACAAACATCTGGGTAA
>NW_005286141.1:0-497 GCF_000412655.1 Myotis brandtii
AAGTTATTGCTGCTCATCTGAAATTCACATGTCACTAAGCGTCCCGTAATTTACCTGGGAATCCTACCCCGGCATGGCGAGTAGGGGGTGGAAGGGAATGCGCGACCCGGCCTGGGGCCCGAACATGGAAAACGAGTGCCACAAGGGTAGGGTGCTCGAGTGAGGAGAAGGCTGAGGCCACTACTTGTTCACCTACCCCTCGCCGCCAGCCAGCACCAAGACCTCCGCTGGTTCTCCCAGGGAGGGACTGGCTCCGCAGCAGAACTTTGGTCTCGTCCCACCCACCCCCGCACGGCCGTGGTGTCGCCCTAGCGGCCCATCGATAACTCTACGCTCGGCCTCAGGCTCTATCGACTCACTCCTGCTCCACTCGCCGTCCTGGACTGCGGCGGAGCGCCGAGGCGCCTGTACGGGATTGAGGTCGCGGCACGAGGGCTAGAAAGCAGCTACTGTGTGGCCCGGAGAGCGCGCCCGGAGGAAGCTGGCCCAGTGGGACG
>NW_005286142.1:0-497 GCF_000412655.1 Myotis brandtii
TCAGGTCATTCTCTTGAGGGTTAAGCTGAGTTAACAGAATATAACAGCTATTTTGCTTACTGCTCCCCAGGCCTCCTACCAGAATTAACAGCAACCCCTGGAATTATTTCCTCCCTCAAATTCCCCAGCTCAGAATTCTATGCAGTGATTAATATCAATGGGACTGCAATCAGGACCCAGGTAGCCTGCTATTTCTACACCTTTTATCAAGGTCGCCAGGCCAGGGCTTGAGGCAAGCCAACCCACAGCCTCTGGTATTCCCTGGAGGCTGCCAGAACTGGTCTTTTTGCAAGGAACTCCAGGCTCTAAAGGGGTATAAAGGGAAATTTAGAGCCTCTCTCTTATATGTGTTTAAGTTAAACATATATATCTCTCAAGTTTTCACCATCAGGCACTAACATCCATTTTTAATTTCTGATATAGAGGGGTTATCTTTCTTTCTATGTTCATTAACTTTCTATGTCTAGAGATGACTCTTTTAGAAGAAGTAATACAAA
>NW_005286143.1:0-497 GCF_000412655.1 Myotis brandtii
GACCTCCCACAAGAAAGCAGCCCTTTGGTGGACCCAGGACATGCTCAGCAAACATGCCCACCGCTGTCTGAATCTCAGCGAAAGATCTGATTCAGGCTCATGCAGGAACTTCTGGTCCACGTGGGCATCCAGATAGTCTTTCTTAACTTGAGCCTTACCTAGGTATCCCAGTATGTACTGTGTGTGCTACTTCTTTAAAGAATATTGCTTCTGATGAACACAGGTCTCAGGGCAAGGACAAACAGTGATTCAAATGAAGGGAGAGCGCTCTGGGGTCACTGCTGAGTGGCTGTGGAGGACAGTATCATGGTTATGTGGGTGTGCACAGCTCAGACAACACAAAGATGTGATAGAGGATACATTTAATTTATTCATCCACTCATTCATTCACAAAATACGGTGGTTCCAGATTTCCCCGATGCCTCTGCTTTGTGGGTTCTCCATAAACAACATATTCAGCCCTTGGTTACTTGCAAAGGAAGGCAAGGGATGGAAAG
>NW_005286144.1:0-497 GCF_000412655.1 Myotis brandtii
ACACAAAGAATATCCCAGAAATAGTCATAGCACAGTTAAAAAAAATCTCTACTATAACTAAAACCATATTTCCTAGGGGAAATGCCTGTTTATGTAAGCATATTTTCTTATAGTCCTGTGTATTCATATGGATAAGAAAAACAGTTAATATTATTTATTAATTGACTAGCAACATTTACATACCACAAACATAATCTTTTTGAAATTTCAAAGGCATGTATGTGCCAAGATGTTCTTATCTCCTCTAGAATACCCATGTGGTTATGATCATTTTGATAAACCATACTCCTATATCTCATCAATAAAAATTCAAAGATACTCTGAATCACAACCCATATTAAGCAAACTTGCATTCTGGAATAATGTCTAAGTCCATGCAGTATATTTTTCACTTAGAATTACAGTGTTAAATTTAAGAATGATTTATTTAAAATTATTATCTTGTAAAAAGGGAGAGATACATTTCTTCATGTCGATAAATAAGAAATAAAATCTCT
>NW_005286145.1:0-497 GCF_000412655.1 Myotis brandtii
CTATAAGGAATAGAAAGCTATTGAAGAGTTTTAGTGACAAGGGGATGAAAAGATGGGAGGGAGGAAAAGAAATGCCACGTTCAGGTTTGCTTTTCCTGCATAAAAGTTCGAATGGATTTCCTCCCCTCCTCAATGCCTTTTCCTTCTGGATCTAAAGATAGGATTTAGATTTAGTTCTCCTCCTGAATCAAAGGCCTTACATTCTGAGTATCCTTTGCTGAGTATCCTTTAAATAGTGGAATTCCCTATAGTTTTTTCTCTAGTTGATGTTCTTCAGTGAGATTGTTTTTGCAGTCAACTATTTTAAGTTGGTTACTAAGTGTCTCAACCCCAGTATTGTATATCCAACAACTACAAAATATATCTCCTTTGCTCTTTAATGGGCATCTCAAATAGCATATCCAATGTATATACATACAAACAAAGAAAACCAGGTTTTTGGTGTTTGTTTTTTCTAATTCTCACCCGAGGATACTTTTCCTTTGATTTTTAGAGAA
>NW_005286146.1:0-497 GCF_000412655.1 Myotis brandtii
TTCTTTCTTCTAAACAAGGGTGAGCGGTACCTCCATGGAATGACATGAATCCTGTCAATGGCTGCCTTTCATTTTTATTTGCTTTTCCAGGAAACTCAGATCTAATTTGTGACTTAGTGCTGGGCACTGGGGGGCCTATCAGCCTGGGTAGCTGCATGCTAACGAGCACCCGGGTCCATGCTGTCAACTTTCCTCACCTCGCTGCCTACGGTTTTATTCTGCTTCCTTAACCTTTCACAACAAACAAACAAAAAACACAAGTTGATTAAATGTATGTGATTTTAGAATTCTAAAATATTTTATAATTGAGGTCGGTAAAATGAAAAAGAGTAAATACATCAGTGCGTCAGCTAACCTTCCTTATCCTCATTTATATTTAAAAACATCAATTTCTGTATGTATTTGTGAGGATCAAGTGGAAATACACCCGTGAAAATGCTTGGCAAACTGTGCAGAGCAACATAATGTTTGTTATTTACATTCAAAAGAAAGGTGTG
>NW_005286147.1:0-497 GCF_000412655.1 Myotis brandtii
GAGATGGTCACCTGATTGTACAAGCTAAGAAGGGGGCTTAGGGGAATGGGTTAGACTGCTTCATAGACAGACTTTCAACTACTCCTGCTCTGGTTGAGATGCAGCCTTCCTCCAGCCTTCACAGGTGCCAGTGTCTCCTGTTTGGGGGACGCTTACCTTGTTGTTACTGCAGGTGGAGGGGCATTGATTAGAACAGTGGTTCTCCGAGCAGCTCTCTGAAAGGTCAAATGAATTTTTATAATACTACTAAGATATTATTTGCCCGTTTCACTCACATTGTCCTAGGAGCTTACAGAGGAATTTTCCAGAGACAACATGATGTGATATTACAATAGATTAAATGAAGCAGCAGATCTGAGAATCTAGCTGTCTTTGTTAAGCCAGACATGACAAAGCTTTGTAAAAATGTACAACACAGCTACTCTTCTCACTATATGTTTTTGTTTTGGAATATATAATTATCTTCCATAAACTATGTTACATATTCATGTTAACAT
>NW_005286148.1:0-497 GCF_000412655.1 Myotis brandtii
TGAGAGATGAATATATACACAACCAATAGCCAGGCTATATGTAAAAATAAAACTCTGACTCACTATCTTCAGCCGTCAGCCCAGGAAGCCAACAAACTATCTCTAGTAACCAGTTCAAGCAGCCAGATAACAAGCTCTATAAAAATCAGCCCCAATGACCAGGAATTGATTACCGGTAATAGTTGACATTTTCCCAAAATGTGTCCCTCACTTTCAAGTTAGGATCAACAGGAAAATTCCAAATATGCACCTAACTAAACATAGAATGTCCTGTTTCTACTCAGCCTGTCTGCAACTTCCCCAGGCCAACAGCCTCCTTCAGGGCACACCTAAAGATTTCTCTTTTTTCCCCACTATAAATCTTTCTCATCCTTCTGTGTGTCTTGGAGTCTCTGCCAAACATACGTGATGGTAGCTGGCCCCTTGCTATAGCCAGCTCTGAGTAAATGGCTATTGCACATTCTCATTTGGTGGCCTTCATTTATTTCTACATAATA
>NW_005286149.1:0-497 GCF_000412655.1 Myotis brandtii
TTTTTTTTCTAAGATTTTCATAGTTTCAGGTCTTACATTTAGGTCTTTGATCCCTTTTGAATTGCTTTTTCTTTTTTCTTTTTTGTATAGGCTGTAAAACAAGCATGTCAAACTCACGGCCGGTGGGCCATTTAAATAAATGAGGCATGTGGCCCACCAGCTACGAGTTTGACATGCTTGCTGTAAAGTAAGGGTTCAATTTCATTCTTTTGCGTATGGATAATCAGTTTTCCCAACACATTCGTTGAAACACTGATCTTTCCCCATTAAATGGTCTTGGCACATTTGACAATTGTTATGGTCTGAATTGTGCCCTCACCCCCCAATTCCTATTTGAAGCCCTAACCCCCAATGTGACTATATTTGGAAATAGGGCCTGTACGTGAAACCCTTGATAGGAAGGGCTGACTATATGGAAACAAACCTAGGTGCAACTGGGCCCAGCCAGTTCAAATCTGTGTTACTCAAGGCCAACTGTAGAGGAACTCTAAAAAAAA
>NW_005286150.1:0-497 GCF_000412655.1 Myotis brandtii
TTCTTTCTTCTCATCCTCCTCCTATCTTCTGTTACACCCATGCTTTTTAAGGCATCACGGTCGATGAACTGTAAATTAATGTTAGCAAGAGAGTACATAGTGCAGTGCACTCTGGCTGTTAGCATGAAATTCTAAGCTCTTTTTTTAGTAGCAGTGTGTCCCAGGGCAACTGATTTTTTCATCTCGGAAATGAAGGTGATAATAGCCCTTACCTCATGAGAGTGTTGTGATGATTAAATAAAATAAAAATGGGAGGTGCCTGCCATTCGACAGTAAATATTCGACAAATGTCACCTATTAATCGTTTAGCTCAAACATATTGAGAACCTTAAAGAAATAAGAAAAGTTGACTCTTAAAAATAAATAAGTTGGGCCCTAGTCGGTTTGGCTCAGTGAATAGAGTGTAGGCCCTTGGCCTGAAGGGTCTCTGGTTCAATTCTGATCAAAGGCAGGTACCTCGGTTGCAGGCTTGATCCAAGTGCAGGAGGCAACCAATC
>NW_005286151.1:0-497 GCF_000412655.1 Myotis brandtii
GGAAGCTAAAACAGAGTATATATTGCATGTCACCACTGGGAATATATGAATTTTCTCAGTTCTGTTTTGCATGCTGAACACATCATCGTTGTATAAAGACTCATTTGGGGTAAACAAAGATTTGAGTGGTACCTGTAAGGAAGGAATAGTGTTTATTAGAAACATTATGAGAGCAAGGATATTTCATTAGGAAGAAATGTCCAGTTTATTTACTCAATCAGACCCTCATACTTATGTTCTTAGTGCATATGCCAAGGAGAGTGCTTGCTTTGGGATGTAGAACAAAGCAGGTGCAGACCTATCCTCATAGAGTTGAGGATCCAGGGGAGAAGACAGGCATGGTTATTTACAATCAACCTAGATATTTTTCACATCATTATATGATAAATAAAGCAGTCACACTAAACATCAATGGAATTGTGGGAACCAAATAGTATTTGGTGATATCACCTAATGATCCTATTTAAAAATCTTGCCATACTTCTGTCTATGTGTCT
>NW_005286152.1:0-497 GCF_000412655.1 Myotis brandtii
GGTCTATCCTAGACCATTTGTCTATTTTTACAACAATGCCATGCTGTATTGACAACTGTAGCTTTATAATAAGTCTTTAAATCAGGTAATGTTTATCCTTCAACTTAGTTTTCAGTTCTAGCCATTCTAGTTTTTTCCATTTTTATATAAACTTTATAAATTTTTACAAAAGAAAATAGAATGTTCCGAATTTTGTTTGGGGTTGTGATGAATCTATGGATTAATTTGAGTAGAATTGACATCTTAACAATACTGTGTCTTTGAACTTATGAAAATAGTATCTCCCTCAATTTATTTATGCTTGCAATTTTTTCAGCAATGTTTTATAATCTTCAGTGTATAGTTTATGTGTCTTTTGTCAGATTTATCTATGAGTACTTAATATTTTATGCCACTGTAAATGGTATGTTATATTTTAATTTCCTATTGATAATTGATAGTATATAGTAATATGATTAGTTTATGTATATTGATCTAATTCCAAAACATTCTACACT
>NW_005286153.1:0-497 GCF_000412655.1 Myotis brandtii
TGTGCGATCAGGTTTCCCCTCGCCCCGGCCGGCTGTGCCCCATGCTCCAGGCCACAGGCCCTGACCTTATGGGTCCTGGGGGTAAAATTAGCTCTTCCGCCCGCCCGGGCTGGAAACTGGACACCTCGTGCTGACCACAGCACCTCTGCTGGCAGGCCGGCCCGCTGGCTCCTGGCTCCAGGGGGGCCCAGCGGCAGTGAGGGGCCGCACCCCCACCCCACAGCCTGGCTGACCTGGGGCCAGTGGCCTGGACACCCCGGGAGGTTCATTTCCCCACCGAGAGGGACCCCCACCCCCATATCAAGAAGTGCCCCCCAGTCTGCACATAAAAAAAGGCTCGGAGCCCTTATACTAGGGCCCCTGATTCTGACGTGGAAGCCCTGGTTCCTACAGGAAGGCGAGCCCTCACCCTCATGAGCTCCCCTTGCCGCGCAGACAGGACGCCCTGACTCTGTGCACCCCACAGAGCAGTGGTTCTCAACCTTCTGGCCCTTTAA
>NW_005286154.1:0-497 GCF_000412655.1 Myotis brandtii
CAGCATGCAGCCCTGGAATTGTTGGATGGCCTGGTTCGCCAACAATTCAAATTAAGATAGTACAGTCCAAGAGCTAAGAGAATGAATTGATGTGACAGTGCTCTATTAAATCAATTTAGGCTACCATAAAAGTAGCTGTAAAAGAATTTTCAATACTTCATGATTGCTAGAATTCTATGACCAGTATCTCTTGAGCAAACTGCAGTTTCCTTTAGATTAATATCTGAATCTGTGTGGTATTCCAAATTCTACTTCTGCCACTTTCCACTTAGAGGCTAAAGGCTTGCCTTCAGCTAAAATCCAATAGAATATAAAGCTTTTCCCATCTTGGATTCTCAAGGACTGCACCTTCTGGAGAAGTGAGACATTTTGTTCTAGTCTGTTTTATGTTAGCAGGTGTTCAATAAAATGTTTCTGACTTATTCTGTTTATATGCCTATTCACACATGACCATGTTAGACTATAGATTTAACTGAGATTCTATATTTCAAGAATGT
>NW_005286155.1:0-497 GCF_000412655.1 Myotis brandtii
GGGAGTTAGTATTACCATGACTCACAAATAACTGAACTAATAACAATAATGATTATAACAAAAATAACAAGAAGTGAGGGAAAAAAATATGCATGATCTCACGCAGCAATTTTGTTGTCAGTGTGAATGACAGTCAAATACTTTCAAAATCCATCTGCAGAAAACTAAAAATGGTAAGTTGAAAGAAGATCACACTATTTCAATCCCTCCACCTTAAATGAGGTACCATTGTGGGATGCCAGCTCTGAATAAAAAAGACATTGTAAATTGTTTTTTTGTTTCCAAAATGTGGGTTAAATAAAACTAACTTTACTAATTATCTTATTAGCACATCTATAATGATTTTACTATATTTTGAGATTTGATATATAAGCATTATGAAAAAGATATCAGGAAAAAAAACATGTGCAATTATATTTTTAAGGTAGTGGTAGAAAATTTTCTCAGATTTTTTTCTAATCCTACAATCTATACTAATAAAAGGGTAATATGCTAAT
>NW_005286156.1:0-497 GCF_000412655.1 Myotis brandtii
CACAAACTCTCCCCACTCCTCCATCTAACCAGATTCTATGTGTACCTACTTCAGGTTGCATTTCTATCATGTAGCCTTTTCAAATAACTTCAGCCTACAGAGGTTGATCCTGTCACTCAATTCCTCCAGTATGTACATATATCAGAAAATAATGCTAACACATATTTTACCATTCTTCATTACTTCATTTATGCATATGTTCATTTCCCAAGTGTAAGTACCTTAGAAGGAAAAATCATATCTTTAATTTTATTGTATTCTTTCCAGTTTTTAACACAGATCCTTGTTTATAGTGAACACTGAATATATACTAGATGATGGACTGATTTGATGTATACTATACATGTACACAATTATTCTTTACAGAGAACAAACTGATGGTTGCCAGATAGGAGGAGGCTTGAGGGGCTGGGTAAAAAAGGTGAAAGAATTAAGATAAATGTTGCTACAGGGATGTAACAGTACAGCAAAGGGAATATAGTCAATAATATTGTAAT
>NW_005286157.1:0-497 GCF_000412655.1 Myotis brandtii
AAAAAGAGAAGTCAACAGGAGATTGAAAGCTGGGTTATCTAGTAGGCAGATTAAGCATTGCTTCAGGCATCAGCAAAGCCTGCGCAATCCATTAAAAAATACATATTTTTAAAGCGTAAAAGTTATAACCACAGGAAAAATTAGACTTTGTTGGATTTTCTTTTGCTTGTGATACTCGTACTTCTGTTTAATTTTTTCATTAAACATGAGGGTGGAGGTGGAGGTGGAAGATGTCCACCATCTTTTCAGTGATTAAGGTTTTCTTGACCTTCCCTTTCATATAATATTGATCATTCTATTCAAAGCACTTTCTTCTCTGTGCTTCACGAGATTGCAAGAGAATCCTCAAAATGGATGTTAAGAGTTAAAGGGTATGGCACTCAGCCCGGGAGTGGGGATCCCTGAACTGGAGGAGCTTGACAGATGCACCACCCCCAGATTGTGCCTGCACGGACCCTCTGCCTGAGTGTGGGATGAGCCAAGGAGACTCAAACCCA
>NW_005286158.1:0-497 GCF_000412655.1 Myotis brandtii
AAAAAAAAAGGAGATACAAGCCTAAAGAGATGGAGTGTGAGGCAAGAGAAAAATCTTTACCTCTGAAATTTTCAATGGTTCATGGGGTAATGGATATCTTCCATTTGCCCTTCCATATCTACTCTATGTCAAAGGACTAAACTGTTATTATGTGTATTTTTCTTTTGAGTTTGGCAAATGAGAATCTAGTATATAGTCAGAGGAAAAGATACCTACACAACATGTTTGTTCCCTCACTTTTTAATGTGCATTACCACAAGCTGGTTGTGTCCCTTCACTGTTTATCTCATCTTCCCCAAGACAGGGGTCTCCACAATGTCTCTCTGTCCACACAGTCTCGGGTTCTCCTTCTAGCTCCCTCAACCCCTTCAGGAAGGATGGAAAAAAAATACTCCACTTTGTCCAGAACTGAGGATATGCAGAGAAAATGATATTTGTGTGTTAGTGAATAAGAGGAGAAATACAGTCTCACTTCTAGACTCTGAAGTTTCAATGAT
>NW_005286159.1:0-497 GCF_000412655.1 Myotis brandtii
AAAATAGGTATTTAGGGATTTGAAAGAAGTAGAGCCTGTACCCTGGGAGTCCCACCAAGATTATTCCCCAGTAACTTGATTATAAGGCTTCATAGGAGATTTTATTTGTTCACAGACATGATTTTGTCCACAAACAAATAGAGTCCCACCCTCCAGGATAATCTGGATCACAAATGGCCAATGGAGAAAATGGCATGCCTAAGAAATGGGTCACAGTGGCAATTATAACTGGTAAGAAGGGCAGACATTTGAGTCACCCAGGCAAGGCAATGCCTACCTATACCATGATCTCATTGGTAATCTAGAAAACTATTGGAAGCTTTCTGGAAGAGCTTGTTCTCAGAGCAAGGGACTGAGTTGCAAGATTTGATAGTTATGTTTGATCAGGTTTGGGTGGTCTTAAGTGTCTCTTAGCAAAGAATTAACCAATCAGAGTAATAGGCAGAGGAGTTTGAGCACAAGCACCATGGTCTTCTCTATTTATCTCCCTATCATTA
>NW_005286160.1:0-497 GCF_000412655.1 Myotis brandtii
ATGGACCTCTTTTAATGACAGTTCTGGGAGGTAAATATTCGATTATACTATGTTTAGCAATAACATTCTCAAAAATAGATAGTGATGAAGGGTGTTTTCTGTCTCTGATCATAGAGAGTAGGCTCACACAGCTATCAGGGGAGGGTTGGGGTGGGGTGGGGGTTGGAAGGATTGAGCAAAGAAGAAAAAAAAAGGAGAACAAATTCATGAACTTGGACAACAGTGCGGTGATTGCCAGGGGGAAGGGAGGCAATAGAGAAGGATAATGGGGGAGGAGGGGTAAATGGCGAAGGATAGATAGGAACTTGACTTGGGATGGTGAACACACATACAGTGTACAGATGATGTGTGTGGAATTGTGCACTTGAAACCTGTATAATTTTGTTCCAGTATCACTCCAATAAATTCAATAAAAAGGAAAAAATGTAAATTTAAAAAATTAAAAACTCAAAAAAGTCCATGCTCAGAATAATACCATTTTTTATTTTATTTTTAAT
>NW_005286161.1:0-497 GCF_000412655.1 Myotis brandtii
GGCCATTCTCAGTTTTAACCTGCATTAAGACTTAATTGACTTGTTACCACAGCCTTGAGATTTTGGACCATGTGTGTATTGTAGCTGTACACACTGCTAGCTAGCTTCAGTGTAGAAAAAAGTTCTTGAATTGTTTTTCTAACTATGTATATTTAAGTTTTCTGAGCGAATTCTCTTTTGGGGGCTATTCTTGACTTTTGATAATGCTGTGGATTGCACATTGAGGTTTGTGTTTCCCAAGCTTTACGTTTTGTACCCAGAGGCCAAGCTTGGTTGGTCCCAATACTGGTTGTTTAATGGGGAACAAGGGTCAGCAAATTCCCTGACGGCACTGAGCATCAGTTTCTTCATCTGAAAATTGGGTTGATTGAGTGGATTTATCTTGAATGCCTGGAGCTTTCAGTATTCCTGATACCTTCTCTCAGCCATTTTCAATTTTTTCATCTCAAGGCACACATAAACTAAAATTCTGCGGCACACCAAAAAATATATTTTTG
>NW_005286162.1:0-497 GCF_000412655.1 Myotis brandtii
GCTGGCCAGCCAACTGCCCACAGCCCTTCCCCCCGGCCGGCTCGATTGCCCCCATTGGGGAGGTCCAGCCAGACCCCACCTGTGCATGAATTCGTGCACCAAGACTCCAGTAAGACAATCACTTGGCTCTTTTTTTTCCCCTTTATGTAAATAGTTTATTTATTCTAAACAGAAACACTGACAAAATGCCATATAAACACAAAGGAAGTGATGTGGAAACAAGAGGCTGGTTGACTTTGGATCTGAGGATCACAGCAACACAATACAGGTTCTGTGGAGAGAAGGACAGAGGTGTGAGGGAAGGGGACAGGCTGGTTTCTTTTTCAGACAGCCAGCTGGAGGGTACGTGTAGCTCTGCCAGTGGGAAGCATGCCTGCACCCGTGAGCAATGGGAACTAGCTCCTCAGGGACTGATAGAAGTATAAAAGTTTATAATTTTATAGCAGTTGAAATCCTGATCTCAATATTAAAATAAAAGCAAGTTTTACATAACAATC
>NW_005286163.1:0-497 GCF_000412655.1 Myotis brandtii
AACACTCAACCACTGAGCTATGCTGGCTGGACGGGAGGTCCTTTTTAATTCATGGTTTCTCACCTCCTATCTGATGTCACCTAAACTTCCTTCAAAATGTCTCTACATCTGGCACTTCCTCCCTTCCTCTCCTCCTTGTATCTACTTCCTGTCCGCCTTCTCCTTCTCCTCCTCCTGTCTTCTCTCCAACAGTGTCCTGGGACCCACCCCTTATAACCCTCTCAGGGATCTCCATCTCTGTTCTCTGGACTTTCAGCTTTTTGTTCTGGTTCCTTCCTCTGAGCCTTCAGACAGGTTCTGTGATCTCTCCCATCCTAAAACCTGCAGCCCCCAACTTCACTGCCTTCTCTAGCGTTCCCCTGCCCTGCTCTTGATGGCAGTTTCTTGCAAGGGCTTTTGTTGTATCACTGCTTTTAGCACTGAAGTTTCTTTGAGCTGGAAATTAGCCTCAGACAACCCATATCTATATTAGCCTACTCAGGATAAAATGTTTCCTT
>NW_005286164.1:0-497 GCF_000412655.1 Myotis brandtii
GTACTTGGTACATGAAAAATTTATTGGTTGCTTATCTGAAATGCAAATGCACTCCGTGTCGTCTAGGCCATCTAGCAACCCCAGGTTCCTCGCACGCTTGGTTTAAAAAGGCAAGAGAGGACGAAATGCACTCCGGGGAGATTTCCTTCCAAAATGGGTAACAGAGAGATCGGTGCTTTAGCGACCCTTTGCAACGGATGTAGCAGATAAGAACGGGGTAAATGACATAAGCTATAAAGAGACTTAAATAAAAGTTTATTTCTCCTTCACATGAAAATAAAGTTCCAGAGGTTAGAGGTCCCGGGATGTCACGGTGGCACCACAGTACCAGCAGGAACCTGGGCTCCTTCTACCTTTCTCTTCTGTCGTCCTCAGCATCCGACTTCCAGTCTCACGGTGGCCTCATGAGCCAAGAGAGTTGCTGGAGCCCCAGCTGTCACATCAGCGTTCCAGGCAAGAAGCAAGGAGCAGACAGGGAACAAATATGACAAAAGCAC
>NW_005286165.1:0-497 GCF_000412655.1 Myotis brandtii
TGTATGTCTGTGCATATGTAGCAGATCTTAAGGAACAGTGATTCCCTAATAAAAAGAGACTCGCAGGAGGAAAACACCGATATTTTCAATGGATGCCGTTATGTCTGTAGTGATGTCTGGATCTGTGGCAGCTAAATCTTGCAGCACCAAGGGTGGTCATTACAACACCGTGCAGGGTAAAACGATGGGAAGAGCATTGGGTGTTCTCATTGAACTGTTGCAGCAATCGGGGAATCACCTTTCCTCTGTCTTCTTGCTTTATGAAATAAATGTCCTTATTGTCTGAACTAATTATAATTGAGTACTTAGGAGCCTGTAGCCGAAAACATCCTGGTGAAACACTTTTCACCCCATCTTCCCTTGTGCACTCATTCTTGGAGCTGTGCCCAAGGCAGCTCCCTCCTCACAGACACTGGCATTGCACATAGTTCCAGGCACATTCCCTTCAGCACCAGGCTTAAGACTGAACACACACACACACACACACACACACACAC
>NW_005286166.1:0-497 GCF_000412655.1 Myotis brandtii
AATGAGGGCACCATAAGTTACTAAAGATTTAAGGACAGGGTGTTAAATATGATGACTTTGTAGGTTTTACAAGTATAAGGGGAACTACCTGTTTTATGTACGCAGGAAAATTGGATTCACAGTCTCTTCTGAACCAGCAACTATGCCTGTTGACCCGGCCGCTGCGGCCTGTGGGCTTTTAATGAATATTTATTTTAGGGTCCTGTGTTTCTTTATGGCTTTGTACAAACCTCTAATCTATTTTGTGCCTGCTGTTTCTCCTGACTTCAGAATAGATGTAATATGTTCCTTTTTTTTATTACTGCTTTTGTTTTGAGAGAGAGAAAGAAAGCATCGATTTGTCGCTCCACTTATTTATGCATTCACCGGTTGATTCTTTTATGTCCCCTGACCGGAGATTGAACCCACAACCTTGGCTTACTGGGATGATGCTCTGCCCACCTGAGTGACCGGGTCAGGGCAATACGTTCCTTCTTAAAGATACATCAGGCCCTAGC
>NW_005286167.1:0-497 GCF_000412655.1 Myotis brandtii
CCACCCCTGCTGAGTTATCTTGATGGAGAATTTTGTGATTTGTGACCTCCGTTTCCTTTTGCTGCTATAAACTTTTAAACCTGTAGAAAACATCAATTGCATCATTGCAAAGAAGTGCTTGTCCTCTCATGGATTTCCCCTCTGTGACCCTCAGTCACATTCATCACATAATGCACCAGTTATGAAAATTACTGTTCCCATTGAAGAGGACAATAGGAAAAATGCATATCTAATGTGGAAATAGTGAGAAAAATCAAAAGTTGGAGGTAAAACCCAGGGAGGCAATAGCAAGGTTCTGCATCCAGCCATCACCTTTCTAACTGAAGTGTCTCCATCTGAATCTGCTCTGCAGACACTCAGAGTGGCGCAATGCAGCGGCACAGAACTCCTGTGATGGTGGCAGTGGTCCAAGTCTGCACTGGGCAATATGGTAGCCATCACCACACGAGGCTGGTGAGTACTTGAAATGGGACTTGTGTGAATGAGGAACTGACTTT
>NW_005286168.1:0-497 GCF_000412655.1 Myotis brandtii
GTGAAAATCTGGCTAGAGTGAAAAGGTAAATATTATTTTAGTAGTATTATGCAAATAATATTTAGTAGTATTCTGCAAGTGTTGACCTTGTGGACCCCCCTGAATGGGCTTAAGGGATTCCTAGGCTTTCCCACACTTTAGGAATTACTGCTTTAAACAGCAAACAAGGACAAAGAAAATATCAAGAGGGGTGTGGAAGAATCTGTGTGCTGGAGTCTATTAGAGCTAAAAAATCAAAATTAGTTCTCTGGGAGGACAATGATAAATTGTAATTATGAGTTTGTGAGAGTGTGTCTTCTGCACTTCAAGGAGATTTGAGGAACTGGAGGAACTAGATCTACAACAAAATTAGAAGGTTTTTCTGACAACTGCAGATGGAAAGTCTCAAGGTTTCAGGGAATATGACCCAAGTGGAAAAATACTTAGAACTGGAAAAATAAATAGAACTCATTTGTGAATTCATTCATTGATTGCCAACAAATAAAAAATTACAAGCA
>NW_005286169.1:0-497 GCF_000412655.1 Myotis brandtii
AGAGAGAGAGAGAATACAGAAAAAAAGGGAATGAGCTGAATTGGAGGGTTTTGTGGAGTGATGGAGATTTCCAGCTGCTGGAAACACAGGTTGGTGGTCAGAAGACTGGTTTAATAGCAGACAACTAGGAAAAGAGTCCAGCACTTTGAGTTTTTTGCTTTTTGCTCCCAATGAGTCCATGAGCTATAGATTTTCTCTTTTAATGAACTTTTAACACAACATAATCATTGTCAACCCAGAATTTCCACCTGCACACCTTGTTCTTTATCCATTAGGGGTGCAAAACCACTTAATTATCATCGCTCAAGACAATATTGATGTTCAGAACAGAGCAAAAGTAATAATAATTAATAGCTATCTTAGTATTTCTCAAGCCCATCTTTCTCTAACACCACCTTTCTTATAAGTTTGGGTGCATGTATAGCAATCGAAAGTCATTTTAAAAGCTGCTTGTGAAAGAGATATAAATATATTCAATATCACTTTAAACAGCAGAA
>NW_005286170.1:0-497 GCF_000412655.1 Myotis brandtii
CTAGTAAAAGCATCCTTCCAAAATGGATGCCGCAGCAGGCCTGCCCAAGTTAATCTGTATAAAACACAAACGTTAAAATTCTGTTCACATGATTTCCAGGGGGAAGTCCCAGGACATGTCCCAGTTACAGGAATCAGATCTTATCATTTATAAATATCTCCATGTAAATGCACCTCTGAGGTCGTGCGATACTTTACTCTTTCATTCCAGTACGCAACTGACCTCTCTTAAACAGCAACCGATAATTCAGAAATAATTCAGAGGCCTCACATGGTGCAGAATGAAAGGGTCTGACAACTAAGCATTGGAAGTCTCGGGGCTCATATCCAGGAAGCCTGATGAAAACATTTTGGGTTCTCAATGAAGAAATCTATCAATTAATTTAAAAATGTAAAGCAAATAGATCACATATTATCAACCTATAATTCTGCTCCAAGACAGGCTTGATTATTCTAGGGCACCCTGCCTGTTTTACACATTTCATTTGTGGGACTTCA
>NW_005286171.1:0-497 GCF_000412655.1 Myotis brandtii
CCCCTGTTTAAAAAGTTTGAGGACCCCTGATGTAGGTGATAAATGAACCTTCTACTCACAGAGCCAAGGCCTCCAAAAACAGGGAGAAGGACCAGAGAGTCCTTGGGGAGAGCTCTGGAGACCGCGTGACAGACGCAGGCCTGTGAGACCGTCACTAAATCATTCATGCGTGCAGCGTGTGCTCATCGCGTCCCTTCCCGTGGACCTGGGGGCCCAGTCCTGCCATAAACACTGAGAAGCAGGCGGTCTGGAGAGGGAGATGGGAATATCGATGACGAGGACACCGCATGGCCGAAGTCCTGGTAACACAAGTGCTCAGGAGGGAGCACTGCCCATCTCTGACCGGCCCCGGCAAGTTGATCAAGGAAAGCTTCACGGAAGAGGTGACACCCGAGAGGAGTCAGAAACGAGGGAGAAGAACTGGGCAGATAAAATACTGGGGTTGAGGGGCGAGGGCGAGCGAACAGGAGACAGTCATCCACAGAGGCGAGCAGAGG
>NW_005286172.1:0-497 GCF_000412655.1 Myotis brandtii
TCCACTGAGCCAAACCAGCTAGGGCCTGAGGGGAAATTTATCTTGAAGTCTGACTATTATAGATTCCTCATGTAAGTGGTATAATGTAGTATTTGTCTTTTTCTGTCTGGCTTATTTCACTTAGTAAAATGTGCTCCAGGATTAGGTATGTTGTCACAAATGGCAGGATTTTTCATTCTGAAATCTTATTAATTCTACTTCTCTCCATCTCCTTGCCAACACCCAGGCAGGATGCTACCATCTCTCACCTGGAGTATTCTGATAGCCTTCACCCCAGTGAAGGCTATCTCTGCTTGCATTCTTGTGTCCTAGCACTCATTCTTTACAAAGCAGCCAGAGAAATGCTCTCATTAAAGCCCACCTAATTAATAGCATTTTACCTAAGAAGAACTACCAAGAAAATCCTTAGCTACTGCATCCATCCAACAACAACAAAAAACAAACAAACAAACCAACAACACATTGGAGCTAAGGAAAGTTTTATAATCAGCAAAACC
>NW_005286173.1:0-497 GCF_000412655.1 Myotis brandtii
TAGACTCATTCTTTATCTTGCAAGTTCAGACTAGACCCACTTTCAAACATTTATAAACTTTCAGTTGCTTCTTTGAGAATTACCTATTTATATATCTAGCAAATTCCTTGGAGAAGGTCACTCTAGCATCCCACACAAAGTTCATAATTTTTTAAAGCAGTTAATAAAGCTTAAAAGTGTCAACTGCTAGAGCATATTTAGAATGCAGTGGTAAATCATTAAATCGGTTCACTTCATTTATGCGTGACTCTGTGCAATGATCAACAAAATTCGTGGGCAATTTTTTTTGTTGGTTTGATTTTGGACTGTTTTAAAGCTTTCTACTGGCTATTTAAAAGTTAGTTAACTCTTATATATTAGATCTGATGCATTCAATTACTTTGTAAAATCTAGCATATGTTAATTAAATACTACTAGATGTAGTACTCTGGAATGTGGGCGTTCATTAGATATGTCTGAGTGTATTTTTTAAAATTTATCTTTATTGTTGAAAGTAT
>NW_005286174.1:0-497 GCF_000412655.1 Myotis brandtii
CCCAAGTCCTGTGGTGCAGATTCCCCAAGAACTTTTCAGACCAACTAGAAACCAGCACTGCCTGGGGCTTCCTTTCCTAGATTCCTCTTGTCTTTCCCTCACGGGCACCCAGATTTACTGAGCGATGGTGGGGCTCGATCGTCTCTCAGAGCGTCTCTAGTGCTAATCCACTGTTTGGACTCTAAAGCTTTTGGCAAATGTGGGAAAGAGGTAAGATGCTTAATACCTTTCAACATTGGTTGTAATGGAGCTTTTCTCTGCGTTTTAGGCAGCTGAAACAGACAGACTTTCCTACGTGGGAACCAATTTTGGAACTGGAGCACTCAAATGCAACACTCTGTGCAGGTAGGGACAGGGGACGGGGCAGCTGGAAGGGGAGAGGAGTGACAGTGGCCCTGGCACTGTGGTTCTCAGCCTTTAAGGGCAGTGGGAGGTCTAGAGAGGTTTACCAAGTTTCTGTGTTCCCAGACCCAGGGGCCCTCACACCAGCATGTAGA
>NW_005286175.1:0-497 GCF_000412655.1 Myotis brandtii
CTAATACTAAATGTCCACTTTAAAATGTTAACTATGAAAGGTTTGGCAAATAACACTTAAAGGTCTGTAAGGCAAATCAGTTTGCTACACTGAAATCTACTTGTTTTGAATTTCAGAAGCTCCATTATGTGGGATTTGAAATTAGGAAAATGAAACATTTTAGAAATTGTAGATAGGACTTTGAAAATAAATAGCACAATATAAACAAAAGTAAATGACATTAAAATTTACTTGATGTTTCAAATGTCACATAGATGTTCTAAAGGTAATTGAAAAATTATATTCAATGTTTTGCTTCCCTTGGTCTTCATTATTGTCTAGTTATGAACTCATAAAAGGCCTATATGAATAAAACACTTTTACTCACATTGAAAGCCTTCATTTGGAACCACTGATGGATAAGAATGGCGGGATGTCTGTCTCCCACTCTGCCAAGGTAGACCCTGGGGTTGGAAATGCAGATCACCCTCTGGTGGAGTCATGGGGTCCACCAAAGT
>NW_005286176.1:0-498 GCF_000412655.1 Myotis brandtii
AAGAAAGAAAGAAAGAAAGAAAGAAGAAAGAAAACAGAAGCTAGCGGGTGCACCGGAGGAGAGAACCGCTGGCGGAAATCTGGGGAAGGCGCCGAGGAGGCTGTGAACGGGGCAGGCGGGGTGCGTGGAGAGTGAACGGGGCAGGCGGGGTGCGTGGAGAGGGGCACCGCTCGCCCCGGACTTCGGCCCCGGGATTGGTTGGCCCCACGTGCCTTCCGCCCCGCAAGGCCAGGTCCTGCAGAAGCCACGTGGCGAGGCCAGCGGCGAGTTTTGCGGGAATTCTCAGTCGCCCTCCCAACTAAAGCAGGAGGTTCCCGGGGGCGGGAGGGGCGCTGACAGGTGGTCTCCGGCAGCGGAGATGAAAGGGTGAGAGCCTTGCCTCCCCCGACCCCCCGGGGGTACGGAGCGACTCGCCACGAGCTCGTCGGTAGCGCGCGAGGGGCCGCGGGGCAGGAGCCGGGCAGCTGGACTCCGAGACCGCAAGGCCGATGCCAAGTG
>NW_005286177.1:0-498 GCF_000412655.1 Myotis brandtii
GCTCAACCACTGAGCCACACCGGCCGGGCTCTCCAGCGGTTCTCACTGTCCTCCCGGGAGGTTGGTGAGAGCCCCTTGCTCCTCACTGCGGACAGCAGAAGGGCAATGGTAGGTTAAAGCGTGTGTACAAGGCCCCTCGACAGCGGGTCCCGATTTATGATGCAACGAGCTTTGTCCCTCGCAGCCTCTCTCTGGCTCTGGGACACAAACAGCACCGCGCTCTCGGCTGCACAGACTGGGGATCATGGGCACGTCTGCCGCAGGAATCTTTCTTGTAAACGCTGCCTTTCAAGTCGGCTGCCGGCGGTGTTTCCCAAGGGTTCCGTTCTCTCCAAGCCCACGTTTCATCCCTGACACGGAGGGAGGCCCACGGAAATCTCTCTTCTCTCCTCGGTTTGTTAGGGTTGGGTAGCCTTCTACTCAGAGAAGAGGGAAGTCTAATAGAAATTCCCATGATGTTGGCCCAGCCGGAGTGGCTCAGTGGTTGAGCGTCGACCT
>NW_005286178.1:0-498 GCF_000412655.1 Myotis brandtii
AGAAGCTAGTTCAAAGCAGCTCATCCGGATACTATTTCCAGAAAGAAGTTCATGCTGGGAAAATCTACGGACAGAACCCAAGAAAATTGCCAAGTTGGAATTCAAGTAAGTGTGAGGAGAGCAATTTTGTCCAGAAACTAAGGGAAACGCGGGACCTTAAAAAGACCTAGCTTTTCCAAGGGGCTAGAGAGGCTGAAGAAAGTGGAGTTGACTTTGAACTGGAGGCTGAGCTTGGAAGGACAGAGAAATGGAAAGGATGAAGCTACTGAAGGACCAGCAGGTAAAGAGGTGAGATGGAGGAGACGGAACTTGTTTGCATTCTGGGTGGAGTGCCATGAAACTGTGCACCTGGAACTTCTCAAATCTCTTCAGTTTGTATGCTGAGATCTCCTTGAAGTGCAGGTTCCTAATTGGGCAATTAATTATGGCTAACCACTGCACAAGCAGGCAGAAGGAATCTGTGAAAGAGAAGAATGAAGTCTCACCTTAATTTGAGGC
>NW_005286179.1:0-498 GCF_000412655.1 Myotis brandtii
CCCCGAGTGCACCGGGCTTCTAGTGATAATGATAAGAAACAATGTAATATGTCATTGTTCATGTTATGTGGCCCTGATGATTTTTCAGTTGAAGACAGATTCCTAGTTTCCTGTCGTCTCTTCCTAAAACTCCCGCAGGCTTTATTATTTTTTTAACCTAGAGACATCCCTTAACTTTGTATCCTCTCCATGGCTCTTTCCTGACCATCTATAAATTTGAGTACAAATCTTTTGGATTGGATCTGGCTTTTCATGAAGTGGAAGGAATGCTTTTGAGTCTGACAGACTAGGCTCCCCACTTACTAGCTATGTGACCTTAAGTAAGTTACTCCCAGAACCTCCATGAACTCTGATTTTAAAGATTATATTGATGTTTAGAGCACAGAGTTATTGTTCGATTATATGAAATACAAGGCACTTTATCACTTTGCTTTCAGTACAATAGACTTTCTAAAAATGCTAGTTCCTGCCCTTCATCCTTCTCCATTCCTGTCCTTC
>NW_005286180.1:0-498 GCF_000412655.1 Myotis brandtii
ATGACATTAAAATTGAATGAGGAAGTTTGGTTAATTAATAAGGAATAGTGTATAGGAAGAGAAGTGTTCTGTATGTATGTAGAACTACATAATGCAGCTATATGAAGTACTGCTTCTTGTGCATCAAGATAATGTGTTAGAGCTGGAAAGCATCCAGAAAAATGGCAACTAAAATCATCCAGAGGCTAGAGTTGCTTAAAAGACTTATACCTGACAGTGTGGAATGATCCTGGGGGATGTAACTAGAAAAATCTTAAGAGTTGGAGGGAAATTAGGCTTGATCTATTCCCACCTGTTACTTAATACAGGAATTTATCTTATGGTAATCCTGACAAATGGCTGAGCTTCTGTTTAAATATTGGATGGTGCTTGCTGCTGGGTTTAAATCCCAGCCCCGCCACTTCATAGCTGAATGATTTGAGCAAGTTCTTAACCTCTCTGTGTCCCATTTTCCTGGCTTACTATTTATTGCCAATAGACAAAGACTACAAGGAACCT
>NW_005286181.1:0-498 GCF_000412655.1 Myotis brandtii
AAAGCCTTATTTTTTCTAGGTTGAATACTGTCCTCATCAAATTTCGGAGCCGGACCAGGCATGGGAAAATCTGTGAGGTAATGGAGTTTGTCTCGAGCCTTCCCGGCACCTTTTCTGCTTACCCCTCTGCCTGATTCCGTGGCTATTCTTCCACTCGGCTGCCTGTCATCTAACCCCTGCTGGAGTGATGAACAGTATCAGGTGAGGGCTGATAAAGGCAAAAGCTCTGCCCTCTCCCAGGGGTAGCTACATTTTAAAAGGAGACTCAGGGAGAAATAAAGCCCTAAGACAAAAAAGAATGCACCTACAAGAGTGGAATGACTGGGTCCTAGGGTTAATTTTCTAGATGAGCTGGTAGTCCTCAAATCACACTGTTGGTTAACCACAAGGTTCATTCTGTTTTATTGGGAGCACTTAATTCCAAAGCTCTTCTCACCAGAATAGGCTATTGCCTAATGATGGAGCTTTGGGCCTATTATCATGTGAGGTACAAAGTTA
>NW_005286182.1:0-498 GCF_000412655.1 Myotis brandtii
TGACCAGAAATCGAACCAGTGACCTCTTGGTTCATGGATCACTGCTCAACCATTGAGCCACACCGGCCTTCCTGGATGTAACTTTCCGTCTCTGTGCTCGTTCCTCCCCATGTCCTTACCCATGAAAGGTTGGACGCCCCAGGGCACAATCCTTAAACCTCTTGCCCTGGTGCACTCATTCTCCTGGTGATCTTACCCAGTCTCATGCTTTAAATTCTATTCCAGACCTACCTCTCAGCAAGGCCTTTCCATGGACTCCAAATTCACCTACTCCAAGGCCAACATGACATTCCGCCGGGCTGTCTGCGGGCGTGTCAGAGCTAACAGGCCCCACACGGAGCTCCAGCAGCACCCCCAGTGCCGCTCTTCCTTTCTCCTCCCCTGGCACGTTCCAGTGCTCACAGCCAGATCTCTGGGCCTCTCCTCGAGTCCCTTCTCTCCCAGGCACTTACTCCACACGTGACTTGTCAACAGATGCCAGTAGAGGTTCCTTCACAA
>NW_005286183.1:0-498 GCF_000412655.1 Myotis brandtii
GGATTGGAGAGGGTGCAGGTTGGGCTGAGGGGAATGTCCCCCGTGCACAAATTTTGTGCACCGGGCCTTTAGTATCTTAATAATTTCACCTCCACACACATTATAATTTATTGTATATAATTTTAAATGAATAAATATAGAATAAAATATTAAGTAGACATGAAAGTAGGTTGCAGAACATAAGGCTACATCATTATGCTTTACACACATTATAAAAAAACTTGTTGAACTGTTTTGAAATAAGATATGGGAATAGTCTTGAAAAATGTTGATTGTGCTTTTAGTTTAGCTAAAACATTGTATATATAATTCTCTTAGAATTATTTGAATGATTTGTGTAAACCCTTTGGGATGTCATTGTTTCAAAACTATAAAATGAGACAATATTATAAAACAAAAAAGTGTTATTCACTAAATTTATTAGATTAAGACATCTAAGATACAGTCTCTGAGGCAGAAATTTACTTGAAGTTTGTTTGTTTGTTTGTTTGTTTGTTT
>NW_005286184.1:0-498 GCF_000412655.1 Myotis brandtii
GAAGAGATTAAGCTGCCATTGTTTGCAGATGGCATGAGCATCTACCTTGAAAAACTGCCAAATAAGCTGACCAAGTATTAGAACAAATAAGAAAGTTTAGCTAAATACATAATCAATGAAAAATTAATAACTTTTATACCAGTAATAATCAGAAAAACTCAAAATAATGGTGGCTTACACAAGAGGTTATACACACATATATTATGTACATAGAGATGATAATATGTTATTATATTCATATCCTTACACTAGTCTTATGTTGTTATAGGTATAATATATGTTACTCTTTTTTAATCATGTGAATGAAACCTATAGGCTGAGCCCGGGGTGCGCATGGCAGCTCCCGGTGGCATCAGGAACCCAGGCTCCTCCGTTATTCTCCTCTTCCCTCCTCTGCACATGAGGACCCTCCTCAAGGCACCTCAGGGTCCAAGACGGCTGTCAAACTTTGCCATCCCGTCTGCATTACTGACTGGAAGCAGGAGGAAGCAAGGAGCA
>NW_005286185.1:0-498 GCF_000412655.1 Myotis brandtii
CGACCCACAGGTTGAGAACCACTGATTTAGTGGATAAGATGCATTTCTCCCCTGCTGGGAAGATTGCTAGCAGCAAACTATATGGGCTATTTTTGTAGGCTACAGTCAGTTTTACCATTTGACCACACACAATAAAAGTTGTACTAACAATTATTAAGCCAAATCTCAACCTCAATCTCTCTCCTCCCTTCCCCGACATGCACACACATACTCACAAAAACATCACCACCAACAATCGTTACCAACAACAATGCAACGATATTTGGTTAGAGAACTAGATAAGCCAATGCTTTCAAACTGAAAATTGATCAAGCACCCAATCAGTGCCACACACCAGGGACAAAGTAAGACATGACCTAAGGTACTCAGTACAGCAATTAAGTTGAGACTGTAAAACTCAATGAAAGTTGCCTCGGTATCATTCAAAGCAGCCCCCCAAGATAATCTAATTCTTGGGTTGTCCACTTAGAGATTTCGTTTGAAGATACATGGATGTTG
>NW_005286186.1:0-498 GCF_000412655.1 Myotis brandtii
GGGCCACACCCTTCTCTTTGAGGAGGTGTTCATTTGAGTGGGTTTTTGTCATCCTACTTACTGTATTTGTAAATTTTCTCTTTTGATTATTCTGGTCAGGTAATGGTGAACTCAGCAAAGTAAAGACATGTGCAACTCCAAAGTTCTACACTTAATGTCAGTTATAAATTTCACCAAGTAGCTAGAAAAGCAGCTATAATAAGGAATGTTCTAATTAGTCTCAGAGGCATTTTGCTGCAGAAAATATGGGAATTTTTTTCTTTTGCAGAGTTCGCTAATTGCCCCCAACAATAAATATGAATCTCTCTTGTTATACTTGCAGAAAATATATGGCTCTGACTTCCAGCTGGGACACTCTGGAGATATGAAGGAAGTTGCAAAAATAATAATATTTTGAACAGCTAGAGAGAACAGCTACATGGCTTTTGAAATGAAAATACATAACATATTCTCTCTATATACATACTCTAAAAACACTTTGGGATCTATGGAGATACT
>NW_005286187.1:0-498 GCF_000412655.1 Myotis brandtii
TGTGGACATCAGTAATGAGTATTTCCAAGAGCAATTCACAGGTGAACAAAATGGAAAGTACAGAAAGGGCATAACAATAAAGTGAAATCCCATGAGAGCAAAGATGTGCATAATCAAAGGGAAACAGGATGAAGGGGGAATTCAGTTACTACTGTTCACTCCCAAAAGCACCCATTGTAGCAGCATGTGCTGTGAACTAGGGCCTGCTATGTCCTAGGAGGTGGGACCTGTTCTTGCCTCCATTTTGCAGATGCAGCACCTGAGGCAGAGAGAGGCCAAGTCATTGCCAAGGCCACACCGACAGTGAGAGTGGGGATTTAGGAACCCGCCTTGTCTAGGTCTACCATTGCCTTTGTAACCAGAGCGCGTGCCCTTCGTCGGTACCCTGCCAACCAGGAGTAATAGAAAGTTTTAAAACATTCTGAAGGTGAGTGTTAAACACATGACCCCCTCAAAGATAAGGTGATTGGCATTCACTAGAGGTGACTGGTTCCCTAT
>NW_005286188.1:0-498 GCF_000412655.1 Myotis brandtii
TGTGCAGCCAAGGTTGAGAACCACTGAATTAGAAGCACACAACACACTCTTCTTGAAAGAAAAAAATACATCATTATTATTGGGACGGAATTGTGTCTCTCCCCCACCCCACTCCCCAAAAGTCATATACTGTAGCCCTAGCCCCCACTGGAACTGTATCTGGAGACAGGGCCTATGAGGAGATAATAAAGGTGAAGCGAGGTTAGCAGGGTAGGACCTTAATCGCATAGGGCTGTGTCCTTAGAGGAGGAAGAGTTACCAGAGGTTTCTCCCCACCCTCAGAGAGGGTCAGGGGAGGACACAGCAAAAGGTGGCTGTCTGCAAGCCCAGAGGAGAGATCTCCCCAGAAATGGCCCCTGCTGCCACCTTGATCTTGAACTCTCAGCGTCTGGAACTGTGAGAGGAGAAATGTGTGTTGTTTATGTCACCCAGTCAATGGCAGCCCGATCTGACAAAGTTAATGATTTTAAATTGCTTCTAAGTATGAAAGAGATGTGG
>NW_005286189.1:0-498 GCF_000412655.1 Myotis brandtii
TGAGTGCTGTTACTTACACACTTTGTGATGTATGTGACCATATAGGAATAAAATTAATCAATATTATTATTTTTAGACAGTGATTATTATTTTTATAGTACAGGTGATGAAAGAGCCCCAGAGAGATAAAATATAACGCTACAAAGTAGAAAGTAATAGGGATAGTATTTAAACCAGGGACTAGCAAAATGGTAAATCTTAAAGATGAATTTAATACACAGACATTTTCATTTGTCTGCTGAGTGGTTTTTTTTTAACTGAGCTAAATATTTGCATCTAAATATTGTGACATTTCCATAAATATCGGAATTTCTGAAAAATGCTTCCCCCCTCCCCTTTGGATTAAATTTATTGAGATGACATTGGTTTACAAAATTATACAAGTTTCAGATGCACAATTCTAGAAAACATTATCTGTACACCATATTGTGTGTCACCACCCCACGTCAAGTCTCTATCACCATTTACCTCCCATACCCTTTTTCACCCCCCCCCCCA
>NW_005286190.1:0-498 GCF_000412655.1 Myotis brandtii
CTAAACAACAGAGATACATGGATGCCGCGGTGAGTCCAAATCCCACACTGCTACCTCCGGGGTCTTAAAGATGCCCAGACCCATCGCGGACAGGAGGCCAGCCTGGCTGTTTGGACAGCGGGCTCTTCAAGACAGGCCCGTCGTAAGAGAAGAAAACTAGCTGAGGCCCAACTGACCCCCAAACTCCCATCCTGTCCAGGACACCTTTTCCCTTACTGGCCTCCCCTAGAGGCTCCTCCTACATCCCTCGCTGGTTCTGGAACGTTCCATCGCATGATGTGCTGTGGCCGGCACTGAAGCAAGGAGACACTGCTCCCAGCAGAACACACTGGCTGCTCCACTCTGTCTGGGGTCCCTCACTGGACACATATCTGCGGTGCCCAAGGATTGGCCTGGAGTGGCTGCTCGCTCTGCCCCGAGAGACTGGACAAGAGCCCCCATCCCGTGGCTCTGAGGTCCCGCCCTGTGTGGCTGTCATCCTCCCCCCTCTGTACCGGG
>NW_005286191.1:0-498 GCF_000412655.1 Myotis brandtii
GTCGATTTGCAAATTAGCCTTTTATTATATAGAATTCCCTTAACATTGCCTTTCCAATAGTAAAGTTTTTATTTTTAATTAAGTCTAAATTATTTAATTTTTATGGATCATGCTTTTGTTATAATATCTAAGAAACCACAAATATTTGCTCTTATACTAGAAGTTTTATTCTTTCAGGTTTCACATATAGGTCTGTGATCCATATTAAGTTGGATGAGGTATGAAGTGTTTTATGTTTTTGCATATAAATATCAAACATCATTTATTGAAAAGACTATACTTTCTTCCCTGAACTGCCTTTACATCTTTGTCAAAAATCAATTGTCCATTTATGTGTGGGTTTACTTCTGTGTTCTATTCTGTTTCATTGAATATTTGTCTCTCTTCATCTCAATTCCACACTATGCTGAATACTAATGCTTTATAAGTCTTGAAATAAGGTAATTTTCCCTCCAATTTTACAAATTTGTTTTGGTTATTCTAGGCCTTTCAAATTTC
>NW_005286192.1:0-498 GCF_000412655.1 Myotis brandtii
GCTCATGGGTCAAACAAAAATGGGCGGTTAGCTGGTGAACTCTATTTTGCAACCATTTTGACTAATTTCTTGTTACTTGCAGCCATTAACAACCCAACATGCACATACATAATAAAATTTCAGGTAGGGTCATACATACTTGACAATGAGTTTGAACAGGTTCTCTTCAGCTTGAATCTCTTGGATGGCGTAAAGGTCTTTAAGTGAGAACTCCAGCAATGCTCCATGTTTACACCCCTCCTCGGAAGCGTTTGGTTTCTGTCCTTTGCTATTGCTAACAGAATTTGCTTCGATGTATAAAAGGAACATACATTTGTCATTCTTATTCCGAGAACCTGTAAATTCAAAGTGTGAAATGTAATAATTGTTATTTTCATTTTCCCTACAAAGATTCAAGTAGAATGTATAAGAAAGGCACAATGAACTACAAATAAACCTTTCTTTCAGAGGGAACGTTTCACCTATCCTATATAACAAAGAGCTAATATGCTAATTAGA
>NW_005286193.1:0-498 GCF_000412655.1 Myotis brandtii
TTGATGAGCTGACCTTCTGGCATGAAGACAAATGCCTGACAATGTGATTCCACCAGGAAGTTTAGAAAGGAGATATAACAAGTAATTCAGGTCTGGATTCTGCTGGGCTTCTGCTGAATGAGACCTCCAGTGACTCAATGAAGACAAGGTGCCAGCAATAGGCCCGCTCGGCAGGTAGGCAAGAAGGCCAAGTGGTCATGTTTGCAAACCCTTCCGCTGAGTAGGGGCTGTCTCTGCTCCTGTAACCATCCCCCTTCCTGACCCCCACTTCCCAGCCTGAAAATATCTTACAGTCACCTGGGCATCTCTTGGCAAATGCAGGCTTCACCTCAGCCGGCCTTTGAATATTGGAACAGGGTGGAAAGGTGTCTATTGCTCTCTTGCCTCATACTTCCCAGAGGGCAACTCTCTCGCCAGCCCCTCAGCCTGGGTTTCCTTTTTTTATTATTTTAATTTTGTAGAATTTTTAAAATTGATTTCAAAGAGGAAGGGAGAGGG
>NW_005286194.1:0-498 GCF_000412655.1 Myotis brandtii
AAACGTCCCTCACGGGTGACAGGCTGCTGTTCCACTTCCAGAGTGCATTTACCCACCAGTCTCCGAGGTCTTTGTTCTCAACATGCACTCACTCGTCCTCATTCTCAACACCACAGAAGGAGTAATAACTTGTGAAGTGCTTCTAAGTCCAGGCTCTTGAGAGTTGTGCTTGTAGCTCTATAAAAAGAAATGTTCCTGAAAATGATTTACATATATTTAAATTATTTTATACTGGAAGGTAGAAATCCTTTGGGACTTGTTTCATGAAATGCTTGTGGATTTTTTTTTACCCCAACAGTTCCCAGTTACATCATATTTATTAATTTCCCAACATCTATTTTTCCCTTTTTCCTTGCAATAATACTCCTAATTTTTGGCTTGGTACATGAGCACCTGGTATAAAGAGATTTTCCAGGCCCTGACAAGGTAGTTTAGTTGGTTAGAGTGCCATCCCAAAACACCAAGGTTGCAGGTTAGCTTTCTGGTCAGGGCACATAC
>NW_005286195.1:0-498 GCF_000412655.1 Myotis brandtii
CACTACAGACTGTATCATAAAGTCTTTACAGAAATGGAAGTGATCTTGACTATTATTTACCTTCAGTCAGATCTGTCCCATAATAATTTGAAATAGAAAAATATGTTTTATTTTAAAATACCCTGACATCCTTCTTCTGGGTCCTCACTTCCAAACTTCTACTCATCCAGCTAATCCAACAAGAAAAGTTCTGCCTGACTCGGTAAATGGTTTCCACGGTGCTGAATAGCCGGAGGAGCTGTTTGAGACAGCCTCACACCTCTGGGTTATTTGCTGAATCACCCACTTTTGATCTTGTTTTTATAAGAACTAAACTTCACCAGGAGTGTGGGTAGAGAGCCAGGGAGGTGGTAAGGAAGGTGGATGGTTACAAAGTTAAGGTGACTCAAGTCCTTCCTGTTGTGGTCTAATACAAGAGCGTATGTAAGAGTTTTTCTCCCTGGATGGTTGTTTATTATGATTTATATTTTTAAAGTTTATTAAGTATATTTGAGATTA
>NW_005286196.1:0-498 GCF_000412655.1 Myotis brandtii
TTCTTGTATTTTAAACTAAGTGGTCCTTCCTCCCAGAAGGTTAATATATTCAAGTTCAGTTTCTTTGGCTATATTTTTTCAAGTTCTTTTTCCTCTGCTATATTTTAAATTAATATAGCAGATTTATTCCAGTGGATTAAAGTTCGTTTAGCTAACTGATTGAATGGGTCATGAAGTCCCCTGGTGATTATTTAAAGTTCAAAAAGCAACTAGTTCCCTTCCTAGACTTTGATTTTCAAAAAAATTTTAGAAGGGGCCAACTGAATATTTGTGATGGAAAAGTTTTAAGCACCTATAAGAATCTAACTCAGATCAGTCAACAATATCACCTGCCTCCAGTTGTTCAATACGTTTTTCAGTTAAGAATGTTTTGATTACTAAAACCCATTGAATTATAGATTTTAAATGGGTGAACCGTATGTTACGTGCATTATCTACCAATAAAACTGTTGCAAAAAAGAAAAGGCTGCTCTAATTTACATGTATAAATTTAATTTT
>NW_005286197.1:0-498 GCF_000412655.1 Myotis brandtii
TTCTCCCCTCAGAAAGCATTCCTAGTCAGGTGAGACTATCCGTGCCCAAAGCTTTAATGACTTTGCTGCTTTCTCTCAGAAAATAATTGTACAAGGTAATTGCTTTTATTATGGAAATGTATTTCTGGACTGAAGTTCAGGGTATTTTGAAAATTCAATGCAGTGCCATGTGTATACAAATAAGCTGCTTAGAAGGGGAAGAAAGAGGCAGCCAATGAGAATTCTTTACTAATGCTTTGAGATTGTCTGTGGTTTAAGCAATTAACCTTGTAATTTTGTCTTCAACTCTTAGAAAAAACAATTTGGGTACTTTAAATAACCACAACAGTGCTATATTCGCACTGTAAGTAGAAAGTGCAAGTAATGGAAAACATTGATATTTTCCTGACCATACACCAAGCTTTCCTCTTTCATGTACTAAAAAGGTTGTATAGAATAGTGGTGAAGAGCTTGAATCTAGACCACAGCGTCTGAATCCTGACTGTACCATTTAAAAAA
>NW_005286198.1:0-498 GCF_000412655.1 Myotis brandtii
CTCTTGAAATTATCGTGTTTTCTTTGATTACAAATCCGCATTATTAACCGGTACACCTACTCTTTGCATGACCCATTGCCAGGTCAGGATTCGGAGAACGGGATGTGGCTGACAGAGAGGGGCAGGGACTGGCTGCAGGAGGCCAGCTTTCCATTGGGATCTATATTGGTGGATGGGGTGGTATTAGGTGAGCTGCCGCCTGAGGAGCTGCTGGTTTAGGGGAACCCCTGATCCCAGCCCCAGTCTGAGACCTGGCTGCAAGGACAGAATGTAAGCCAGATCCTCCTTCTTGCACTGCAGTGCTCCTGGAGCCAGCAGTGCCTGAGGCTGACCCAGTTGTGAACCTGGGGAGGAGGCAGTTGGGGCATTCCAATGAAACCTACCTGCCAAGCCCCGAGTTCTGCTCAACCTGGCTCCTTGACAACTGTCCCCAGGACCAGAAGGACCAAGAACTTTTGGGTCCTGGCCGGGTAGGTCACTTGGTTAGAGCGTCATCTC
>NW_005286199.1:0-498 GCF_000412655.1 Myotis brandtii
AGGTAGCAACATCAATGATGAGAGAGAATCATTGATCCTCTGCCCCCCACGGGCACCACCCTGCGGATCCAGCCTGAAACCTGCCATGTGCCCTGACAGGAAAATGAATCCTGACTCCTGGCTCATAGGTCCATGCTCAACCACCGAGCCAGGCCGATTGGACTATGTACTATATATTTTGAACAAAGGGGAAAGGGGGGAAATTATTTTTCAGAAGTGAGAATGGGCGATTTGCAGGTAGTTGAGGAAGAACAGAACACACGTGTCAGGAAAGTTAAGAAACCATGAGACGTGGGTTATCTATCTGACTGACCTCTGCCTGAATCCTCATTTAGCCAATAGTTAAGAAATAAAGGAAACCAAGATTCTGCCACCCTGAAGCTGCTTTTTGGGATATTGATTTTCAGCTGTTTATTAAGTAGCCAAAGAGTCAGAGAGCACCTTTGGGCACCCCCAGCGCCCTCCTGCCCAAAAGATTCAGAGAGAGAGAGAGAGAGA
>NW_005286200.1:0-498 GCF_000412655.1 Myotis brandtii
ATATGGATAATAGGCCAATGCTAAGCAACCACCTCTCTCATATTAGAAAGTGATAAGCGCCATGAAGAAAAATAAGACAAGATAAAATGACTAGAAAGTTCACTCTGTATTGAGAGGTTGCTGCTATTTTACATAAGGTTGTGAGATACAACAGATATTTTTGCAATACCTGTATTCAATAAGGAAGGGATTTATTATAGGGAGGCATGATTAGAATCAGGTCAACCAATTAGGAAGGTATTATAATTAAAGAAAGAGGTGAGTTTGGCTTTAATCTTGCAGGTCAAGGCAGGGATGACAAAAAGTCATGGGATTCTGAATTAATTTCAGAAGGATATTAGCCAATATGATTGGCTGTTGTATTGCATTCTAGGAAGAGACAAAAGGAGCAACCAAGGATGACTCCAAGAATTATAATAAAGCAAGTAAATGAGCGGAATTACCTGAGATGAACAATATTAAGTTGAAAGGTAGATTGAAGGAGTAAAAATGTGTAAG
>NW_005286201.1:0-498 GCF_000412655.1 Myotis brandtii
GTCTTGTACATTTTGGCTAGTTTTTCCCAAAATTTCTGTCTTAGGGACTGTTTGCTTTCTCGGGGTGAAGGACGTCAATAACTGTTTGTTTCTGTTGAAGTAGTAGGTTGGTCATAAACTTCCTGGGCCAGACAGTTACTGTGTTGTTCATGGTGGTGGTTGGTCCACAGGCAGCCAGGAAGGAAAAGAGCCAGTTTGATTTGATTTAGATGGATCTCCTCTGTGTTCCCATGGCAGCTCATGCTTTCTCTACTGGGACAGTCATCACACAATAAATCAATAAATTACACAGTAAATTTATCTGTATCCTCTGTTCCACTGTTCTCTCCATCTTTCTTTAAAAAACAGCAATCATGACCAGTTAGTTGAATATTTAATGTAGGGGGCCTAGTCATCACTAAAGTATATGATGAATTAATGAATGTACCTATAGTATACTATGTATACCTCTATCACTACATTTATCACATAATCCTAGAATGGTTTGTCTCCTCCACT
>NW_005286202.1:0-498 GCF_000412655.1 Myotis brandtii
TGGGGATTCCTGGAGAAGAGCTCACCCTCTCCCTCCAGTGGCCCCAGCCTCTCCTTTTCTGCAGGAAGAGGCACAGAGGGAGGTCATGTGAATGACTGGCTGGGACTGTGTTTATGTTCAGCCCCCTGGGGGGAAACAGGGCACGTTTGTGTCATGCTGAGTGGGAGTTACATGCCCGCGGCTGTAGCCCGTGTCCTGCCTGTTTCATGAGAATTCAGCTTATTTCCTTAGGAAACCGCTGTGCCTTCTTTACAAAAAGCGTTGACTCTGCTGAGGTTCCTGCCTGTAGTGCAGGCCTGAGGAATGTCCACCTTCGTGTAAGAGCGTTTATTTACCTGATGCCCACAACGCAATCATAGGAATAAAAATATAATTAAAAATAAAACATTAGCCTTATCAACAGCAAGTTAAAATCCTAATTTATGCACTTGCTAATTTTTTCTCTCTGCTACAGCAAAGGAACAAAATGGATAAAACAAGAAAAACTTTCAGAAGTTC